>NC_057803.1:445359935-445467584 GCF_018294505.1 Triticum aestivum | reverse complement strand
CTGCAGTCCAGTACTCGCCTAAGTTTCAAAAATCCTACCGAGTGATGAGCAAACCTCGCACTTAGGGGCTTAGCTGCAGTCCAGTACTCGCCTAAGTTTCAAAAAACCTACCGAGTGATGAGCAAACCTCACACTCGGGGGATTAGCTGTAGTCTAGTACTCGCCTAAGTTGAAAAACCATCCCTATCCGCAAGGATGAGGAGGTGCAGGTCGACTGCAATCCTCTCCATGGAGCTGCGCCACAAGTACAATGTGCGCTCCATCCCTATCCGCAAGGATGACAAGGTGCAGGTCGACTGCAATCCTCTCCATGGAGCTGCGCCACAAGTACAATGTGCGCTCCATCCCTATCTACAAGGATGATGAGGTGCAGGTTGACTGCAAACCTCTCCTCAGAGCTGCGCCACAAGTACAATGAGCGCTCCATCCCTATCTGCAAGGATGACGAGGCGCAGATCGACTGGGATATCTCCCTCAGAGTTGCATCTCAAAGAATATTCCGAGTGAAGAATAAGTTCCGCTCGAAGGCAAACGCAAGCACATGCAGAAGATAAACCAAGATCGGATAAAATCTCAAAAGTTTCACGATGAAGATAAAAGTACTCGGGCTCCAGGCCCGAAGGAGTTTAACGGTTACAAAAACCACTCGGCATTCCGAGGCAAATTTAAAGCAAGTTTAAGTATCAAGTTTGTTCACTCGGTAGGAGGAGGACTTGCAGGCTCGACGAACTCTTCCAAATCAATCCCGTCAGCGATCCGAGTGGCAGCAGCAATGAAAGTCTCCATGAAGGACTGGAAGTCGTGCCTTTTTGTGTTGGCGACCTTGAGCGCCGCCAGCTTCTCTTCTCGAGCTTCTTTGCAGTGGACCCTGACCAGTGACAGAGCCACGTCAGCACCGCATCAGGCAGAGGACTTCTTCATTCCTGCACTCGACTAGGTACCTCATTGAGTTGAGTCATCAGAGACTCGAGATCATTCTGAAGCGTTGCCCTTAGCCAGAGTGATCCATCAATGCGCGACACCGCCACCTTCAGACGAGCAAGATAGCTGGTAACACTGGCAACACGAGACTCCAGTCGAAGCACATTCATGGCAGCCTCGTCACCGACTGGAGAAAGGATAGGATCCAAGCCCGTCTCGATCCATCCAGTCTCCTCTTCAAAGTTTTGACAGAATTCTAAAAGTTAAAAGGTTTAATGAGTCGACTAATCAGGACTAACTTGCCAACAGTAAAGCAGACGGATTAAAAGGGGTACCTTCGAGCATAAGAAAGAGCTTCTTGGCGAGGGTTTCCAGATAAGCTTCCAAGTCATTTCTCTTACGAGCCATGTCTTCTAGCTTCTCGTTCAGAGCCACCTTATCCTTCTTCAGACGAGTCGCCTCTCGGTTGGATTCAGTGAGAGACGACTTCAGCTTGCTTACTTCCTCTTCTAGCGCTCCGATGGAAGCCAGCTTCTTGTCAGCAAGGGCAATCTTCTCTTGAGCCTCCCTTTGCGCAGCTGCAAGGTCCAGGTCCTTCTCCAGAGCTAGCCTCATTTTCTCTAAAAAATAAGCATTTAGATCAAACAGAAGAACGAAGGGATAATTTGAAGGATGGTCGGGATAAGCAGTCGACAGGCAGTTACCTTCCGTACCAGCAACTTCATCTTGAGCCTTCTTTAAGTTTTGTCGGGCCAGCTCCAGGTCAAGGTTGAGTTGCCTCTGCTTTTCCTCAAATTCGGCGAACTTGGAAATGAGAGCACAAGATTTCTACAGTGAGTAAAAGACATCAACAGACATGATCAAAGATTATTTACATCTGAGTGAATAAAACTTTAAGACTACTACAGAATCAAACATCCTACAGTACTCTCAGGGACTACACCTAGTGGGTGCACTTAGCGTGCCCCCACTGGTTCAGATCCCACTCGACATGGTCCGCCCAGACCGAGTAAAAAAAGTGCTCAAACCCCAGCCGACTGCCAGCAGTCGACTGCGGTCTCGGGGACTACACGAAGTGGGTGCACTTAGCGTGCTCCACTGGTTCAGAACCCACGCGACGTGGTCCGCCCAGACCGAGTGGAAGAAAGAAAAGAGGAAGAAGTGCTCAAACCCCAGCCGACTGCCAGCAGTCGACTGCGATTACACCCAGTGGGTGCACTTAGCGTGCCCCCACTGGTTTAGATCCCACTCGACCAGTCCGAGTGGAAGAGCGCAAATAATGAAGATGACAAAACACCCAGTGGATGTACAGATTCGAAGTGCAAGACAATAAGAGATCGCGCGAAGGAAAATATTCGGGTAGCATATCCTAATAGAACAAGTTCAGTCGGAAGTCAACTTACCTGGACGTTGGCTCGAAGAGCCGCGCTGGCATCATAAGCAGCTTGACTGCTTTTGTGCACCGCCTTCACCCGCTCCATCATTATGCCAGCCTGACGAATAGCCTCTGCAGCGGCGTCCGACTGGATTTCTAGAACATGATGAGTGGTGAAGAAGGGGACGGATGGTCCAGACACAGCGGCTTCAAGATCCGAGGCATGAAGTTGGACGGTTGAAGCAAGCACTGGTGCAGTCGACGATGTAGGGCGTGCACTCGACACTCGATCAGCAAAGGTTACAGAGATTTTACTCGCATCTTCGGGCTGTTGGACTGCTGGTTCTGTCGCCGGTTCCGACTGGGATGTCTTGCTAGCTGTTGCCTTCTTGCTCCTCTTGGGCCTCAGCAGCGCGTCCTCATCGTCATCCGGAAGCTCGATAACATTGGGGGGGCTGCAAAGAAATCAGTCGACCCCAGATGAGTCACCAGAATTTAATCAACCTAGTAATCAAGGACAAGATCGCGAGAGTTGTACCTAGGTTGGAGGTGACCGCATATTCCATCTCCTTGTCTTCGTACTTGCGGGTGGAAGTCCCAGAAGTGGCAGCACTGCAAATGTCAACATTCAGTCGGTCACGTTTTGTTACACCAAGTCAACTAAAGGGTCGGGTCGGATTATTACCCAGAGATAGTAGGATTGACCACTTTGATCTTGGGAAAAGCCTTCGGCGCCTTGGAAGATGCAGCCTTCGGTGGTTTCGTTGCTGGAGGCGGTGCAGTCTTGGGTTGCTTCGGTGTCTTCTCAGTCGGTACTGGAGAAGACGTTCGAGGGTGCTTCAAAGACTGCCCAGTCGGTGCGGCCACCGGGTCAGGGATGCATGCCGGGTCGTGAGCGTGCTTGGACCTTCTTTCTCTATGAGGAGGCGAGTCGACCTCTTCTTCGTCACTTGGGTCGCCGCTCTCTTCACCCTCCTCTTCGTCCGAGTGCCACTCGCCATGCTCGCCTCCGCTCGCCTCCCCTCCAGATCTTGCTCCTGCTCTCCGTTGGGCATTGAATACATCTCGATAAGAGCCTGAAAGACAACAAGCAAAGCAAAAACAGTCGGTCGTCAACAAGCGGCTACATGGTTAACCAAGGAAATACTCGACAATGCAGAATCGGACCTGGTCTGGCTGGTGCAAATGGTCGAATGGAGCAACCCTCCTGGACCCCCTGGGGTTATCCTTGTTGCCAATGATGCCTCTCAGCCACTGCTCCACAGTGCTCTCGTCGACCTCCTCCGGGTGGATCCGAGTGGAATCCTCAATACCTAAGTACATCCACATCAGATGGTCGCGGGCTTGGAGCGGCTGGATGCGCCGTTTGAGGAAGACCTCCACCAGGTCCAAACCAGTCATGCCGCCCTGGACGAGTTGGACCACCCGCTTGACCAAAACCTTGACCTATGCCTTCTCCTCTGGGATCACTTTTAATGCGGAGGGCTTCTCGGCCCGAGCCATGGAAAAAGCAGGAAGCCCGGTCGACTGACCTGGGGTCCGCTGGTCTTTGCAATAAAACCAGGTAGACTGCCAGCCTCGAACCGACTCGGGAAGGATCATGGCGGGGAAAGTACTTTTTCCTCTCATCTGAATCCCAAGACCCCCGCACATCTGAATCACGTCTGTTCTCTCGTCACTCGGATTGGCTTTCTTGACCGACTGAGAACGGCAAGTGAAAATGTTCTTGAAAAGACCCCAGTGTGGCCTACAACCTAAGAAGTTCTCGCACAGGGACATGTAGGCGGCAATATATACGATGGAATTAGGAGTGAAGTGGTGAAGTTGTGCTCCAAAGAAGTTCAAAAAACCCCGGAAAAATGATGGGGAGGAAGAGAAAAACCACGGTCGACATGAGTTGCGAGGAGTACGCACTCACCATCTCGTGGACGCGGTTCAGTCTCTCCTTCCGGAAGCCGCGCCGATTCGTGGGGGACCAGCCCTCCCTCGACCAGATCATCGATGTCGTCCTGGCTGGTCGTCGACCGGATCCAGTCGCCCAAGATCCAGCCGCGCGGTAGGCCAGACCTTGATGAGGATATGCCCCGGCTAGACCTCTTCCCCTTCGCCTTCATCGTCACCTTCTTCGTGCGCTCCAGAGCCACCGTCTTCTCCTTCCCCATGGGAGCGGAGATGGGATGGCAGAGAAAGCAGAGGAGAAAGGAGAAGAATAGGGACACGCTGTGCACAAAATCCCAATCTGGCACACTTATATGGGGCCACTTCCGAGTGGCTGACCTGTGGGTCCGACAATCCAATCAAATCCCACAACAGTCGCGCGTGAGGTACGTGGCGAAAATGGTGGCATGGTGATCGAGGCGGCCTCACCTAATCCCTTCTGATTACTGCGGCCTCCCCCGTCCTGCGTGCTTCCGCAAATCCGAATCCCACGATATCCGCGCACAGCAAGGCAACCTGTCAGACGGAATATCTTTTCCATATCAGTACTCAAGACATCGCAGTAAAGTTCACCGGGCAGATTCTAGAATGGATCAAGGCGACTGAAAAGAAGTTGAGATCATCATGATTGTTCGCTTGGTCGCAATAAGTCACTCCCGAAGCACGAAAATTGAATCGGAGGAATTCTCAACTCCTTCTCCACTCAAGCCCCGAACCATTCGGGGGCTAATGATGAAGTTATGTACCTAGGGTAGGGTCATAGGCCTAACCTAGACGCCCTCCCCAAGGACATCACCCTAAAGCCAGAAGCATTCAAAGGGTACCATCATCCACTCGACCAGAGACATTCCACTCGGAAGAATCAATGTCACTCGACCGTCATAGAAACCACTCAACAAACAGAAGATCTAAAGTCTCTCTGCACAGCAACGGTCGAGCATTTACTCATAGACTTAATTATCATTTATAACACTTTAATACAGACGTTACCTGTAACGCCCCTTCTTTATGTACATTGAACCCATTGTAACGTGGGCTGGCTGGGGTCCTGGCGCACTCTATATAAGCCACCCCCTCCACTGGCACAAGGGTTCGCATCTTTTGTAAACTCACACACACATACAATCTAGTCGACCGCCTCAGGGCACCGAGGCGTAGGGCTGTTACTTCCTCCACGAAGGGCCTGAACTCGTAAACTCGTGTGTACAACTACTCCATAGCTAGGATCTTGCCTCCTCATACCTACCCCCATTCTACTGTTAGTCTTAGATCCACGACAAGGATTGCCATCCAACGGATGCACTAGAGCTATAAATGTATGAAAGCTCAACAAAACAAACTAAGTGGTTGTGCATCCAACTTGCTTGCTCACGAATACCTAGCGCATTGTTGGAATATACAAGCCAAGTTATATAATGAAAAATTCCCACTAGTATAAGAAAGTGACAAAACAAGAGACTCTCTATCATAACGATTATGGTGCTACTTTGAAGCACAAGTGTGGAAAAAAAGGATAGTAGTTTTGTCCCTTTTTATTTCTTTTTTTGGGCCTTTCTTTTTTTATTTGGCCTTTCCACTTTTTTTATTTGGGACAATACTCTATTAATGATGACATCACACTTCTATTTATTTACAACTCAATGATTACAACTCGATACTAGAACAAAATATGAGTCTATATGAATGCCTTCGGCGGTGTACCGGGAAGGGCAATGAATCAAGAGTGACATGTATGATAAATTATGCATGGTGGCTTTGCCACAAATACGATGTCAACTAGATGATCATGCAAGGCAATATGATAATGATGAAGCGTGTCATAAATGAAACGGTGGAAAGTTGCATGGCAATATATCTCGGAATGGCTATGGAAATGCCATAATAGGTAGGTATGGTGGCTGTTTTGAGGAAGATATAAGGAGGTTTATGTGTGACAGAGCGTATCATATCACGGGGTTTGGATACACCGGCGAAGTTTGCACCAACTCTCAAGGTGAGAAAGGGCAATGCACTGTACCGAAGAGGCTAGCAATGATGGAAAGGTGAGAGTGCGTATAATCCATGGACTCAACATTAGTCATAAAGAACTCAGATACTTATTGTAAAAATTTACAAGTCATAAAAAACCAAGCATTACACGCATACTCCTAGGGGGATAGATTGGTAGGAAAATACCATCGCTCATCCCCGACCGCCACTCATAAGGAAGACAATCAAAGAACACCTCATGTTTCAAATTTGTTACACAACGGTTACCATACATGCATGCTAAGGGACTTGCAATCTTCAACACAAGTATTTCTCAAATTCACAACTAATCAACTAGCACAACTCTAATATCACCATCTTTATATCTCAAAACAATTATCAAGTATCAAACTTCTCATAGTATTCAATGCACTTTTCTATGAAAGTTTTTATTATACCAATCTTGGATGCCTATCATATTAGGATCGGTTTTATAGCCAAGGCAAATTACCATGCTATTCTAAAGGACTCTCAAAATAATATAAGTGAAGCATGAGAGATCAATAATTTCTATAAAATAAAACCACCACCGTGCTCTAAAAGATATAAGTGAAGAACTAGAGCAAAATAATCTAGCTCAAAAGATATAAGTGAAGCACATAGAGTATTCTAATAAATTCCGATTCATGTGTGTCTCTCCCAAAAGGTGTGTACAGAAAGGATGATTGTGGTAAACTAAAAAGCAAAGACTCAAATCATACAAGACGCTCCAAGCAAAATACATATCATGTGATGAATAGAAATATAGCCTCAAGTGAAATTACCGATGAACGAAGACGAAAGAGGGGATGCCTTCCGGGGCATACCCAAGCTTAGGCTTTTGATTGTCCTTGAATTTTACCTTGGGGTGCCTTGGTAATCCCAAAGCTTAGGCTTTTGCCACTCCTTATTCCATAATCCATCAAATCTTCACCCAAAACTTGAAAACATGACAACACAAAACTCAATAGAAAATCTCATGAGCTCCGTTAGTATAAGAAAACAAACCACCACTTAAGGTACTGTAATGAAATCATTCTTTATTTATATTGGTGTTAAACCTACTGTATTCCAACTTCTCTATGGTTCATACCCTCAGATACTAGCCATAGATTCATCAAAATAAGCAAACAACACACGAAAAACAGAATCTGTCAAAAACATAACAGTCTGTAGTAATCTGTAGGTTTCCAATAGTTCTTTAACCCCAAAAATTCTGAACTAAATTGGTGGACGTGAGGAATTTATCTATTAATAATTTTAAAAAAGAATCAACCTAATCGCACTCTCCAGTATAAAATTACAGCAAATCTTGTGAGCACTAAAGTTTCTGTTTTTTACAGCAAGATCGCAAAAACTTTCCCCAAGTCTTCCCAAAGGTTCTACTTGGCACAAACACTAATTAAAAGCATAAAACCACATCTAAACAGAGTCTAGATGAATTATTCATTACTAAACATAATCAAAAAGAAAGAAACAAAAATAAAATTGGGTTGCCTCCCAACAAGCGCTATCATTTAACGCCCCTAGCTAGTCATAAAAACAAGAATAGATCTAGGTATTATCATCTTTGGTATGCAATCCATATGTGGCTCTCATAATAGATTCATAAGGTAATTTAATTTGCTTTCTAGGAAAGTGTTCCATGCCTTTCCTTAACGAAAATTGGAATCTAATATTCCCTTCTTTCATATCAATAATTGCACTAATTGTTCTAAGGAAAGGTCTACCAAGAATAATGGGACATGTAGGATTGCAATCAATATCAAGAACAATGAAATCTACGGGCACATAATTCCTATTTGCAACAATAAGAATATCATTAATCCTTCCCATAGGTTTCCTAATAGTGGAATCCGCGAGGTGCAAATTTAGAGAACAATCATCAAATTCACGGAAACCTAACACATCACACAATGTTTTTGGAATCGTGGAAATGCTAGCACCCAAATCACATAAAGCATAGCATTCATGATCTTTAATTTTAATTTTAATAGTAGGTTCCCACTCATCATGAAGTTTTCTAGGGATAGAAACTTCTAATTCAAGCTTTTCTTCATAAGATTGCATTAAAGCATCAACGATAAGTTTGGTAAAAGCTTTATTTTGACTAGAAGCATGTGGAGAATTTAGCACGGATTGCAACAAGGAAATACAATCTATCAAAGAGCAACTATCATAATTAAATTCCTTGAAATCCAAAATAGTGGGTTCATTGCTATGTAAAGTTTTGACCTCTACAATCCCACTTTAACCAATTTTTGCATTAAGATCTAAAAACTCCAAATCATTGAGACGCCTTTTAACTAAAGTTGACTCGTATCCAGTCCCATCATTATCAAGATTAATATTGCAAAACAAAGATTTAATAGGAGACACATTAATCACTTTTAGATCTTCATCCTTATTATCATCAAAACTAGAAGAACACGCTTTTGTAAAGCAATCTTTTTTAGCACGCATCCTAGCGGTTCCTTATTTGCACTCATCAATGGAAATTCTCATGGATTTGAGAGACTCATTGATATCATGCTTAGGTGGAATAGATCTAAGTTTCAAAGAATCAACATCAAGAGAAATTCTATCCATGTTCCTAGCCAACTCATCAATCTTAGACAATTTTTCTTCAATCAAAGCATTGAAACTCTTTTGCGAACTAATAAATTCTTTAATACTAGATTCAAAATCAGAGGGCTTTTTATTATAATTTCCATAAGAATTGTTGTAGCAATTACCATAATTATTAGAGGAATTACTAGGAAACGGCCTAGGATTAAGGTTTCCTCTATACGCGTTGTTAACAAAATTGTTCCTACCAACAAAATTCACATCCATAGATTCATTATTATTCTCAATCAAAGTAGACAAAGGCATATCATTAGGATTAGAAGAAACACTCTTATTAGCAAACAATTTCATAAGTTTATCCATCTTTCCACTCAAAACATTAATTTCTTCTATAGCATGAACCTTTTTACTAGTAGATCTTTTGGTGTACCATTGAGAATAATTAACCATAATATTATCTAGGAGTTTGGTAGCTTCTCATAAAGTGATTTCCATAAAAGTGCCTCCCGTGGCCGAATCTAAAAGATTTCTAGAAGCAAAATTCAATCCAGCGTAAAAAATTTGTATGATCATCCACAAATTCAAACCATGTGTAGGGCAATTGTGAATCATTAATTTCATCCTCTCCTATGCTTGTGCAACATGCTCATGATCAAGTTGCTTAAAGTTCATAATATCGTTTCTAAGAGAGATGATTTTAGCGGGAGGAAAATACTTAGAGATAAAAGCATCTTTGCAATTGTTCCAAGAATCAATACTATTTTTGGGCAAAGAGGAAAACCAAGTTTTAGCACGATCTCTAAGCAAAAAGGGAAATAGCTTCAATTTAACAATATCATTATCCACATCTTTCTTCTTTTGCATATCACATAAATCAACAAAGCTGTTTAGATGCGTAGCGGCATCTTCACTAGGAAGGACAGAAAATGGATCTTTCATGACATGATTCCGCAAAGCAGTATTAATTTCACAAGATTCAACATCGGTAAGAGGAGCAATCAGAGTGCTAATAAAATCATTATTGCTGGTATCGGAAAAATCACACAATTTAGTATTATCTTGAGCCATCGTGACAAACAACCCAACACACAAGCACACAAGTAGCCAGCGAAAAAGAGGCGAACGGAAAAAGAGGGCAAATGGAAAAGAGGGCGAATAAAACGGCAAGGGTGAAGTGGGGGAGAGGCAAATGGCAAATAATGTAATGCGAGGGATAAGAGTTTGTGATGGGTACTTGGTATGTCTTGACTTGTGCATAGATCTCCCCGGCAACAGCTCCAGAAATCCTTCTTGCTACCTCTTGAGCACTGCATTGGTTTTCCCTTGAAGAGGAAAGGGTGATGTAGCAAAGTAGCATAAGTATTTCCCTCAGTTTTTTAGAACCAAGGTATCAATCTAGTAGGAGACTACACGCAAGTCCCCCGTACCTACACAAACAAATAAGAACCTCGCAACCAACGCGATAAAGGGGTTGTCAATCCCTTCACGGTCACTTACGAGAGTGAGATCTGATAGAGAAAGTAAGATAAATATTTTTGATATTTTTGTGATATAGATTGAAAGTAAAGATTGCAAAGTAAAATAGATGGGAAACTTTTATGATAAAAGATAGACCCGGGGGCCATAGGTTTCACTAGTGGCTTCTCTCAAGATAGCATAAGTATTACAGTAGGTGAACAAATTACTGTCGAGCAATTGATAGAAAAGTGCATAATTATGAGAATATCAAGGCCTGATCATGTATATAGGCATCATGTCTGCGACAAGTAGACCGAAACGATTCTGCATCTACGACTATTACTCCACACATCGACCACTATCCAGCATGCATCTAGAGCATTTAGTTCATAAGAACAGAGTAACGCATTAGGCAAGATGACATGATGTAGAGGGATAAACTCAAGCAATATGATATAAACCCCATCTCTTTATCCTCGATGGCAACAGTACAATACGTGCCTTGCTGCCCCTGATGTCACTGGGAAAGGACACCGCAAGATTGAACCCAAAGGTAAGCACTTCTCCCATTGGAAGAAAGATTGATCTAGTAGGCCAAACCAAACTAATAATTCGAAGAGACTTGCAAAGATAATAAATCATACATAAAAGATTTTAGAGAAGAATCAAATATTGTTCATAGATGAACTTGATCATAAACCCACAATTCATCGGATCCCGACAAACACATCGCAAAAAGAATTACATTGAATAGATCTCCAAGAAGATCGAGGAGAACTTTGTATTGAGATCCAAAGAGAGAGAAGAAGCCATCTAGATAATAACTATGGACCTGAAGGTCTATGGTAAACTACTCACACATCATCAGAGAGGCTATGGTGTTGATGTAGAAGCCCTCCGTGATCGATTCCACCTCTGGCGGAGCTCCGAAAAAGGCCCCAAGATGGGATCTCTTGGGTACAGAAGGGTGCGGTGGTGGAAATAGGGTTTCGTGGTGCTCCTGGATGTTTTTGGGGTATATGGATATATATAGGAGGAAGAAGTAGGTCGGTGGAGCTGCGAGGGCCCACGAGGGTGAGGGGCGCACCCAGGGGGCAGGCGCGCCTCCCTGCCTCGTGGCCTCCTTGCTTCTTTCTTGATGTCTACTCCAAGCCCCCTGGATCATGTTTGTTCTGAAAATAACTCTCCGGAAGGTTTCATTCCGTTTGGATTCCGCTTGATATTCCTTTTCTGCGGAACACTGAAATAGGCAAAAAACAGCAATTTGCACTGGGCCTTGGGTTAGTAGGTTAGTCCCAAAAATAATATAAAAGTGTATAATAAAGCCCATTAAACATCCAAAACAGATAATATAATAGCATGGAACAATCAAAAATTATAGATACGTTGGAGATGTATCAGGGGTGCCGCCCCCTCCTCCTTGTCCTATTCGGACTTCCAAGGAGGGGGGTGTGACGCCCCGAGACCGATGCTCCAGGCGCCGTCCATATTTTGCATGTCAACTTTGTTTTTTTATTTGTTTGTTGCATTTCATCATGGCATCATCCGCATTGCATCGGCACTCCGTTGTCGTCATGTTTTCAAAGCTTGTATCTGTTTGCAGTTGTCGCATCCCCCTTACCTTCGTTGACCATTCCGAGACCAACCGTGTTTCGATTCCCTCTTGGCAAACCACCTAACCTCTCTCGTCAGCCCGCGGCCCCCTCGCGTGCATGTCCGAAACTTCCCCGAACCCGAACCGAACTATCATTACCGTTGGGTTCGGATAACCCCCAAACATCTATAAGACATCTCCGTTATATTATTTGATCTCCCTAACCTATTTATCCGGGACCGTCCGATTAAGATTGGAGGGACCAAATGCCCCTAAACTTAGCCATTTGCTATATATAGATCAACCACTAGCCTATTTTGGACAAACCCTAAAATCTAGGAGATGTGTCCCGTCGCCCGCTGCCGCCTTCCAAATCCCCCTCGGCATCTCCCCCTGCCCGATCTAACCACCAGCACCCGACCTCTCCATCCCATCCATCCCATCGATCCATCTCCACCAGCCACCACCAAATCCTCCTATCGCCTCCGTCGGCCACCCAAGCAGCATAGTGCCCGAGCAGCCCCGAGCTCCTCCTCGTGCGTCTCTATGCTCGGCCTCCTCTTTGCCTCCGTCTGGCCAACCTCATCGCCGACAACCCCCCTGCAACTCAGGCCGATCTCCCTTCCCCTCTCCCTGCTCTTTTTTTCCTCTGGTTCCTTCCCAAGCTTCTCCCTCTCTCTCTCTAGGTGCTCGACCAACGCCGCCGCCCACGGAGCTTCAAGGTCTCCACTGACCGGGTCTCGCGACCCTGCTCTCGTCCTATGTCTCTCTAGCCTTGGATGCCCGGAAGCTGATGAACCCCGCCGCTGTCAAGCTCTGTCGCCACCAGGGAGCCGTCGCCCTGCCAAGTCCGTCCCGCCGGAGTTCCCCATCATCGGGAACCGCCTGCCCGACCATCTCGACCTCCTCTGCAAGGACAAGATGCCGTCGACCAAGTCCTGGCCTCCAACGCCCGGATCCGGCCGCCAGCTCACCTGTGCCTCCGCGCCAGACTCCACGTCCTCCACGCAAGTCATCGCCCCACCTAGTTCCCTGCCGGAGTGAGCTCGTCCCCAAGTCCCGCTCGATATCCCCTGCTTCGTTGACCCCGCGCCTCGCCATGTGTCCCTGCCGCCGCTCGCTGCGTTGACCAGCACGCCTCCAGATCCAGCATACAGCCCAGCCTCACGGCCTGCATGCTGCCACCATCGTCTGGGCCAAGGCCCACTGGGTGAGGCCACATCCCAGCGCCCCTCCTCTTGTTTTTTCACCTGTTGGGCCAGCCTATTGATTCATCCCGAGTCATCTTTTTTTCGCGGAACAATTTAGCTTTTATTCCAGTGTTTTGCAGTTTTACAAGAAAGTCCCTAGAGTTCATGCATTTAATAACTTCACAACCGTGCATCGGTTTAAAATGATCTCTATATGTAAAATGCTTAGAATTTTGTGTAGGTTCATATTATGCAACTTTAATCCATGTTAAAAATGTTTAAAATGATGTTTGTGTTTATTTTGCATAATGCCATGTTAAAATGTTTAACTTGGTGCACTCATATTGCATGTTGAACAACTCTAAAATATGGTTTAGGGCAGAACGGTACCAAATTCATAATATGCATATGGGGATTTTCCAGAATTGTTGTTTGTTGTTTCCGGCCTTATTTAAATTGCCTAAAATGTGTAGTTTACTTATGCTTCACCTCTTTCCATGTTTAACAACATTTAATATTGTTGGGCACATAACCGAGAGAGAACGAAATAAGTCATGTGGTGTTTCGTCAATATGCAACTCGTTGCATATTGAGCTCCACTTAACTTGTAGTGTTGTTTGTTGCATTTTGCCATGCCATGCATCATACTTGATTGTGCATCATGCCATGTTTATGCTTGTTGGTTTACCATGTTGTTTGCTTCGTTCCGGTGTTGCTTCTTCTTGGTAGTTCCGGTAACATTGCGTTTGTGAGGATCCATTCGACTACGTCCGTTTGTCTTCTTCATGGACTCGTTCTTCTTCCTTGTGGGATTTCAGGCAGGATGATCATACCCTCGATATCACTTCTACCTTTGCTTGCTATTTGTTCGCTCTATCGCTATGTCGTGCTACCTACCACTTGTTACATCATGCCTCCCATATTGCCATGTTAAACCTCTAACCCACCTTCCTAGCAAACCGTTGTTTGGCTATGTTACCGCTTTTGCTCAACCCCTCTTATAGCGTTGTTAGTTGCAGGTGAAGATGAAGTTTGTTCCATGTTGGAGCATGGATTTGTTGGGATATCATTATTATCTCTTATTTACTTTAATGCATCTATATACTTGGTAAAGGGTGGAAGGCTCGGCCTTATGCCTGGTGTTTTGTTCCACTCTTGCCGCCCTAGTTTCCGTCATACCGGTGTTATGTTCCTTGATTTTGCGTTCCTTACGCGGTTGGGGATTTATGGGACCCCCTTGATAGTTCGCTTAGAATAAAACTCCTCCAGCAAGGCCCAACCTTGGTTTTAACATTTTCCACCTAAGCCTTTTTCCCTTGGGTTCTAGAGACTCAAGGGTCATCTTTATTTTAAACCCCCGGGCCAGTGCTCCTCTTAGTGTTGGTCCGAACCGAGCCGCCTGCGGGGCCACCTCGGGGAAACTCGAGGGCTGGTTTTACTCGTAGCATGTCTCATCCGGTGTGCCCTGAGAACGAGATATGTGCAGCTCCTATCGGGATTTGTCGGCACAGTCGGGTGGTCTTGCTGGTCTTGTTTTACCATTGTTGAAAAGTCTTGTAGCCGGGATTCCGAGTCTGATCGGGTCTTCCCGGGAGAAGGAATATCCTTTATTGACCGTGAGAGCTTGTGATGGGCTAAGTTGGGACACCATGCAGGGTATAAACTTTCGAGAGCCGTGCCCGTGGTTATGTGGCAGATGGGAATTTGTTAATATCCGGTTGTAGAGAACTTGACACTTGACTTAATTAAAATGAATGAACCGCGTGTGTAGCCATGATGGTCTCTTTTCGGTGGAGTCCGGGAAGTGAACACGGTCTTATGTTATGCTTGAACGTAAGTAGTTTCAGGATCACTTCTTGATCACTTCTAGCTCACGACCGTTTGCGTAGCTTCTCATCTTACTCTTATTTGCGTATGCTAGCCACCATATATGCTTATTACTTGCTGTAGCTCCACCTCACTGCCTTATCCTACCCATAAGCTTAAATAGTCTTGATCTCACGGGTGTGAGATTGCTGAGTCCTCGTGACTCACGGATACTTCCGAGTAGTTGTAGGTGCCAATGATACCAGTGCTGGTGACGCAACCGAGCTCAAGTGGGAGCTCGACGAAGATCTTGGTCGTTGTTATGTGTCTTTTCCGGATGATCAGTAGTGGAGCCTAGTTGGGACGATCGGGGATCTAGCATTTGGGGTTGTCTTCTTTTATTTTGGTTCTGTAGACGGACCTTGATTGTACTCTGGATGATGTATGTTTGACTTGTTATTTGTGTGAAGTGGCAATTGTAAGCCAACTCTTTATCCCTTTCTTATACAGTACAGGGGATTGTGTGAAGATTACCCCTCTTGCGACAAAACCACAATGCGGTTATGCCTCTAAGTCATGCCTGGACACGTGGGAGATATAGCCACATCGTGGGCATTACAGGGGGCGCGCGGCCACCCCCCGCGGGCTTCCCTCTCTCTCCCTTAGGCCCATGTTGACCCAATTCTGAAGGAAATATGCCCTAGAGGCTAATAAAGTTGTTATTTATATTTCTTTACATCATGATAAATGTTTATTATTCATGTTAGAATTGTATTAACCGGAAACTTAGTACATGTGTGAATACATAGACAAACAAAGTGTCACTAGTATGCCTCTACTTGAATAGCTCGTTAATCAAAGATGGTTAAGTTTCCTAGCCATGGACAAAGAGTTGTCATTTGATAAACGGGATCACATCATTAGAAAATGATGTGATCGACTTGACCCATCCGTTAGCTTAGCACTTTGATTGTTTAGTTTACTGCTATTGCTTTCTCCATAACTTATACATGTTCCTACGACTATGAGATTATGCAACTCCCGAATACCGGAGGAACACTTAGTGTGCTATCAAACGTCACAATGTAACTGGGTGACTATAAAGATTCTCTACATGTGTCTCTGATGGTGTTTGTTGAGTTGGCATAGATCGAGATTAGGATTTGTCACTCCGTGTATCGGAGAGGTATCTCTGGGCCCTCTCGGTAATGCACATCACTATAAGCCTTGCAGGCAATCTGACTAATGATTTAGTTGCGGGATGGTGCACTACGGAACGAGTAAACAGACTTGCCAGTAACGAGATTGAACTAGTTATTAAGATACCGATGATCGAATATCGGGCAAGTAACATACCGATGACAAAGGGAACAACGTATGTTGTTATGTGGTTTGACTGATAAAGATCTTCATAGAATATGTAGGAACCAATATGAGCATCCAGGTTCCGCTATTGGTTATTGACCGGAGATGAGTCTCGGTCATGTCTACATAGTTCTCGAACCCGTAGGGTCCGCACGCTTAATGTTCGGTGACGATCGGCATTATGAGTTTTTTGTTTTGATGTACCGAAGGTAGTTTGGAGTCCCGAATACGATCACGGGCATGACGAGGAGTCTTGGAATGGCCGATACATAAAGATCGATATATTGGAAGCCTATGTTTGGACATCGGAATGGTACCAGATGAGTTCGGGCACTTACTGGAAGACCATGAGGTTACCGGAACCCCCCGGGGAGTATATGGGCCTTATTGGGCCTTAGTGGAATAGAGGAGAGGAAGGCCAAGGAGGAGGGCACGCCCCCTAGCACAATCCGAATTGGGTGGGGGGCCGGCCTCACCTCCCTTCCTTCTCTCTCTCCCTTCTCTCCTACTCCTACTAGGGAAAGGGGGGAATCCTACTCCCAGTGGGAGTAGGACTCCCGCTAGGGCGCGCCATAGAAAGGGCCGGCCCTCCCCCCTCCCCTCCTTTATATACGAGGGAGGGGGCACCCCATAAACACACAATTTGATCTCTTAGACGTGCGTGGTGCCCCCCTCCACAGATTTCCACCTTGGTTGTATCATTGTAGTACTTAGGTGAAGCCTTGCGTCGGTAACTTCATCATCACCGTCATCACGCCGTTGTGCTGACAAAGCTCTCCCCCGACACTCAGCTGGATCTAGAGTTCATGGGACATCACCGAGCTAAACATGTGCAGATCGCGGAGGTGCCGTACCTTCGGTGCTAGGATCGGTCAGATCGTGAAGGCGTACGACTACATCAACCGCGTTGTCATAACGCTCCCGCTTATGGTCTACGAGAGTATGTATACAACACTCTCCCCTCTCGTTGCTTTGCATCACCTAGATGGATCTTGCGTGTGCATAGGATTTTTTTGAAATTATTGTGTTACCCTACATTGGCATCTGAGCCAGGTCTATGCGTAGATGTTATATGCACGAGTAGAACACAAAGGAGTTGTGGGCGTGGTATATACAAATTGCTTGCCGTCACTAGTTGATTCTTGATTCAACGGTATTGTTGGATGAAGCGGCTCAGACCGACATTACGCGTACGCTTATGCGAGACTGGTTCTAGCAACGTGCTTCGCATAAAGGTGGCTGGTAGGTGTCAGTTTCTCCAACTTTAGTTGAATCAGATTCAATGAACATGGTTCTTTATGAAGATAAAAAAGCAATCACTATACCGCGTTGTGGTTTTTGATGACTAGGTAAGAACGGTTCTTGCTCAGCCCGTAGCAGCCACATAAAACTTGCAACAACAAAGTAGAGGACGGCTAACTTGTTTTTGCAGGGCATGTTGTGATGTGATATGGTCAATACATGATGCTAAATTTTATCGTATGAGATGATCATGTTTCGTAACAGAGTTATCGGCAACTGGCAGGAGCTATATGGTTGTCGCTTTATCGTATGAAATGCAATCGCCATGTAATTGCTTTACTTTATCACTAAGAGGTAGTGATAGTCGTAGAAGCAATAGTTGTCGAGACGACAACGATGCTTCAATGGAGATCAAGGTGTCAAGCCGGTGACGATGGTGATCATGACGGTGCTTTGGAGATGGAGATCAAAGGCATAAGATGATGATGGCCATATCATATCACTTATATTGATTGCATGTGATCTTTATCCTTTATGCATATTATTTTACTCAGTTTGATGGTAGCATTATAAGATAATTTCTCACTAAATTTCAAGGTATAAGTGTTCTCCCTGAGTATGCACCGTTGCTATAGTTCGTCGTGCTGAGACACCACGTGATGATCGGGTGTGATAAGCGCTACGTTCACATACAATGGGTGCAAGCCAGTTTTGCACATGCAGAATACTCGTGTTAAACTTGACGAGCCTAGCATATGCATATATGGCCTCGGCACA
Source organism: Triticum aestivum (assembly GCF_018294505.1). Lineage (NCBI taxonomy): Eukaryota > Viridiplantae > Streptophyta > Magnoliopsida > Poales > Poaceae > Triticum > Triticum aestivum. Next base: position 445,449,343 of record NC_057803.1, on the reverse strand, counting down.
CTGAGACCGAAAGATCGAGCGTGGATCATATAGTAGATATGATCAACATAGTGATGTTCACCATTGAAAACTACTCCATCTCACATGATGATCGGACATGGTTTAGTTGATATGGATCACGTGATCACTTAGATGATTAGAGGGATGTCTATCTAAGTGGGAGTTCTTAAGTAATTTGACTAATTGAACTTTAATTTATCATGAACTTAGTACCTAATAGTATTTTGCATGTCTATGTTGTTGTAGATAGATGGCCCGTGTCGTTGTTCCATTGAATTTTAATGTGTTCCTAGGGAAAGCTAAGTTGAAAGATGATGGTAGCAATTAGACGGACTGGGTCCGTAACTTGAGGATTATCCTCTTTGCTGCACAAAAGAATTACGTCCTAGAAGCACCGCTAGGTGACAAACCCGCTGCAGGAGAAACGCCAAATGTTATGAACACCTAGCAAAGCAAAGCTGATGACTACTCGATAGTTTAGTGTGCCATGCTTTATGGCTTAGAACCGGGACTTCAACGACGTTTTGAACATCATGGAGCATATGAGATGTTCTAGGAGTTGAAGTTAATATTTCAAGCAAATGCCCGGATTGAGAGATATGAAGTCTCCAATAAGTTCTACAGCTGCAAAATGGAGGAGAATAGTTCTGTCAGTGAAATATACTCAGAATGCCTGGGTACCCCAACCACTTGACTCAGCTGGGAGTTAATCTTCCTGACGATAGTGTCATTGATAGAGTTCTTCAATCACTGCCACCGAGCTACAAGAGCTTCTTGATTAACTATAATATGGAAGGGAATGATAAGACGATTCTCGAGCTCTTCGCAATGCTAAAGGCTACGGAGGTAGAAATCAAGAAGGAGCATCAAGTGTTGATGGTCAACAAGACCACCAGTTTCAAGAAAAAGGGTAAAGGGAAGAAGGGGGACTTCAAGAAGAACGGCAAGCATGTTGCTGCTCAAGTGAAGAAGCCCAAGTCTGGACCTAAGCTTGAGACTGAGTGCGTCTACTACAAAGGAACTGGTCACTAGAAGCGGAACTGCCCCAAGTATTTGGCGGAGAAGAAGGATGGCAAAGTGAAAGGTATATTTGATATACATGTTATTGATGTGTACCTTACTAATGCTCGCAGTAGCGCCTGGGTATTTGATACTGCTTCTGTTGCTAATATTTGCAACTCGAAACAGGGGCTACAGATTAAGCAAAGATTGGCTAAGGACAAGGCGATGATGCGCGTGGGAAATGGTTCCAAAGTCGATGTGATCGCCGTCGGCACGCTACCTCTACATCTACCTTCGGGATTAGTTTTACACCTAAATAATTGTTATTTGGTGCCAGCGTTGAGTATGAACATTATATCTGCATCTTGTTTGATGCGGGACGATTATTCATTTAAATCAGAGAATAATGGTTGTTCTATTTATATGAATAATATCTTTTATGGTCATGCACCCTTGATGAGTGGTTTGTTTTTACTAAATCTTGATAGTAGTGATACACATGTTCATAGTATTGAAGCCAAAAGATATAAGTTTAATAATGATAGTGCAACTTATTTGTGGCACTGCCGTTTATGTCATATTGGTATAAAGCGCATGAAGAAATTCCATACTGATGGACTTTTGGAATCACTTGATTATGAATCACTCGATGCTTGCGAACCATGCCTCATGCAATGGAGCGAGCAACAGACTTGTTGGAAATAATACATACTGATGTATGTGGACCGATGCGTGTTGACGCTCGCGGTGGGTATCGTTATTTTCTTACCTTCATAGATGATTTGAGCATATATGGGTATATCTACTTCATGAAACATAAATCTGAAACATTTGAAGAGTTCAAAGAATTTCAGAGTGAAGTGGAAAATCATCGTAACAAGAAAATTAAGTTTCTGTGATCTGATCGTGGAGGTGAATATTTGAGTTATGAGTTTGGTCTTCATTTGAAACAATGCGAATAGTTTCGCAACTCATGTCACCCGGAACACCACAACGTAATGGTGTGTCCGAACGTCGTAACTGAACTTTATTAGATATGGTGCGACCTATGATGTATCTTACCGATTTACTGCTATCATTTTGGGGTTATGCTTTAGAGACAGCTGCATTCACGTTAAATAGGGCACTATCGAAATCCATTGAGACGACGCCTTATGAACTGTGGTTTGGGAAGAAACCCAAGTTGTCGTTTCTTAATGTTTGGAGCTGCGATGCTTATGTGAAAAAACTTCAACCTGATAAGCTCAAACCCAAATCGGAGAAATGTGTCTTCATAGGATACCCAAAGGAGACTGCTGGGTACACCTTCTATCACAGATCGGAATGCAAGATATTCATTGCTAAGAATGGATCCTTTATAGAGAAGGAGTTTCTCTCGAAAGAATTGAGTGGGAGGAAAGTAGAACTTGACGAGGTAATTCTACCTACTCCCTTATTGGAAAGTAGTTAATCATAGAAATCAGTTCCAGTGATTTCTACACCAATAAGTGAGGAAGCTAATGATGATGATCATGAAACTTCTAATCAAGTTACTACCGAACCTCATAGGGCAACCAGAGTAAGATCTGCACCAGAGTGTTACTTGACCATGACGAACCTACGAACTATGAGGAAGCGATGATGAGCCCAGATTCCGTAAAATGGCTTGAGGCCATGAAATCTGAGATGGGATCCATGCATGAGAACAAAGTGTGGACTTTGGTTGACTTGCCCGATGATCGGGAAGCCATAGAGAATAAATGGATCTTCAAGAAGAAGACTGACGTTGACCATGATATTAATGTCTACAAAGCTCGATGAGGGAGTCCTGAACTAAGGGGTCCTTGGGCGTCCGACCTGTTGGACATGGGCCGGACTGATGGGCTATGAAGATACAAGATAGAACACTCTCACCCGTGTCCGGATAGGACTCTCCTTGGCGTGGATGGCAAGCTTGGCATTCGGATATGAAGATTCCTTTCTCTGTAACCGACTTTGTACAACCTTAGTCCCCTCTGGTGTCTATATAAACCGGAGGGTTTGGTCCGTAGAAACGATCATAATCATAACCATATAGGCTAGACTTCTAGGGTTTTAGCCATTACGATCTCGTGGTAGATCAACTCTTGTAACCCCCATACTCATCAATATTAATCAAGCAGGACGTAGGGTATTACCTCCATCGAGAGGGCCTGAACCTGGGTAAAACTTCGTGGCCCTTGTCTCCTGTTACCATCAACCTTAGACGCACAGTTTGGGACCCCCTACCCGAGATCCGCCGGTTTGGACACCAAAATTGGTGCTTTCATTAAGAGTTCCACTATGTCACCGTCAGAAGGTTCGATGGCTTCATCCATCATCTGCAACGATGCTTCCCTAGCAGAGATTTTTCTCCCCGGCCAGATGTTCATATTCGGCGGCTTCGCACTACGGGCCAACTCACTTGGCCATCTACAGCAGATCGACAGCTATGCCCCAGGTCCCCGATTAGTTATGGAAACCTGGATTATGTCGCTGATATCCAAGGAGACTTGATCTTCCAAGGATTCACGACCCCAACCTCCGCTCTGGCCTTAAAGCCGGAGCACCTCGCCAGTACCGAAGACGGGATTTCTAAACCCGCCGGACTATCTATGGCCACTAGGCCCAGTACAGGAGAGCTGTAGGAAGCAGTGTCACCAACATCCATAACCAAGCCGGACTCTTCCCCAGACGTCGGCTCCGAACTCTCGGAGTCAGCATCGTGTGAGCTCGGCCAAGGAATTCCCTTCCTGCCATACTCCACGAATTCTTTTCTCCCTCAACAAACCTCGCCTTTAAGCGAGGCTCTGGACTTGATGCGATCCCTCGTGATTACGGAGGAGGAACCTTCGAACTACGCCCAGCCTGGACTAGGGGTTGGGAGCGGGGAATTTTACGTCCCACCCACCACCCACTTCATCGCCATAGTAGAGGACTTAACTGACAAGCTTGATTATGGTTCCGAAGACATCGATGGTATGGACGACGATGCCGGAGACGAGCACGCCGAAAACCTACCGTTTACCAGGCGCTGGTCGGCCACCTCTTTGTATGACGTGTACATGGTGGATGCACCCAAGGAGGGTGACAACGATAAAGAGAAAAATCGAGTAGAGGATAAACCTCCCGAGATACAACAAAAGCTTCGACGATGCCGCTCTAAATCAAGTCGCAGCAAAGACAACAATACCGGCACGGGAAACTTGTGACGCCCTCGATTCAATCGTACACTAATCATACACGCAAATGTGTATGATCAAGATCACGGACTCACGGGAAGATATCACAACACAACTTTAGACACAAAAATAAAATAATACAAGCTTTATATTACAAGCCAGGGGCCTCGAGGGCTCGAATACATAAGTTCGAAAACACAAGAGTCAGCGGAAGCAACAATATCTGAGTACAGACATGAGTTAGACAAGTTTGCCTTAAGAAGGCTAGCACAAAACAACAACGATCAAAAAGGCAAGGCCTCCTGCCTGGGAGCCTCCTAACTACTCTTGGTCGTCGGCGTCCGTCACGTGGTAGTAGGCACCCTCAGGGTAGCAGCAGTCGTCAAAGGTGGCATCTGGCTCCTGGACTCCACCATCTGGTTGCAACAACCAGAAAGAAGAAAGAAGGGGGAAAGGGAGCAAAGCAACCGTGAGTACTCATCCAAAGTACTCGCAAGCAAGGATCTACACTACATATGCAACATTATCAAAGGAAGGCTGTATATGTGGACTGGGCTGCAGAAATGCCAAAATAGAGAGAAGGTCTAGTCCTATCGAAGACTAACATCTTCTGGAAACCACCATCTTGCAGCAAACAGGAGGGAGTAGAGTAGCATAAAGTAAAGTAGTAGTAGTGATATCAACCTCGACCAGAGATCCTTTCTCGACTCCCTGAGAAAGGAATCCCAGAGCCATACTATCCAGTTACCATCACAATCCATTACTCATCACCATCCAATTCTCATCACAAGTATCCAGTTCTAGTTGTATCGATCGGGATACAACTCCAAGTGTCCGTTACCGTAGGACAGGCTATGCATAGTTTAGTTCTTCCCTGCAGGGGTGCACCAACTTACCCACCACGCTTGATTAACTCCGGCCGGACACACTTTCCTGGGTCATGCCCGGCCTCGGCCAAACAATACGCCGCAACCCGACCTAGACTTAACAGAGAGATCAGCACGCCGGACTAAACCTATGCCCCCAGGGGTCATGGGCCATCTCCCCGGAAACTCCTGCACGTTGCGTACGCGGCCGGTGAGCAGACCTAGCTACCTCCTTCAACAAGGCAGGCGCTTGCGCAGTCCAACCCGGCGCGCGCCACTCAGTCGCTGACGTCTATTAAGCTTTGGCTGATGTATACGACGCAGAACGCCCATACTATGCCCACGTGATGGTTAGTGCTATCAGGCCAGAGGCCCCTCGGATCAAATAACCAAATCGTAGTGGATTAGGAACGCGTGGTAACAAGCAGAGACTCACGAAAGATGCGACCCCGTTGCCCCGTCTCGAGGACTTGCGGCAAGGGCTAGGAATGCCCGGCCACGCCTCGTAATTATCTCGCAGGCACCCTCCAGGTCAACCCGACTCCACATCACTCGCAATTAAGCTCGCGCGGGTACCCCTCAGGGTCGACCCGTCTTTCCAAGTAACAGTGGTAAAGTCCAAGTATCCGTGTGTCCAAACATTAAGGGGAAAACCCGAGGAATCACCCCTGGTGAATTCCACTCGATGTAATCATCAAGGTGAACGTAAGAGGAATCACCCCCGAGGTTCACACTTGAGGGGTTGCACGACAGAGTCATATCGGAAGTGGTTAAAGAGGAAATCACCCTCGATGACCACGACCGAATAGCTACACTACAGGGTTAACATCAGAAGTGTTGTAGAGGTCTCACCCTCGGCACTCGATAGTATCCCAGTAGTGTCGAGCAACTAAGGGGAAAGTGATGTGCGGTGCCGGGGCCTGGTCTTCAATCCCGTTGATCGGGTCTTCAATGATGAAGCAGGGGCAACAAGGACAAGGTGGGGGTCACTGATGGATCACTAACTAACCTATACTAAGCAGTTTAGGATAAGCAGGTAAGGTATAACAGCAGATACAAAAGCAGGCTATGCATCAGAATAGGAGCAAACAATAATAGTAGCAGAATCTAATGCAAGCATGAGAGAATGGAATGGGCGATATCGGGATGATCAAAGGGGGGGCTTGCCTGGTTGATTTGGCAAGGAGGGGTCGTTGTCGACGACGTAGTCGATCACCGGGGCATCAACGGCCTCGGGGTCTACCGGAGAGAAGAGGGGGAAGAAACAGTAAATACATAGCAAACAGAGGTAACACTAAGCATGACATGACGATACGTAGCGCTAAGCGTGCTCTAACGCGGTCCTAGACGTTATAGGTGAAGGGGAAATTCAACCGGGAAGGTGTTCCCGGTTCCGGACCTGTGTCAGACAGATGACCGGAGGGGGAAAGTTCCATGTTCAGCATGCTAGGGGCATGTGACAGATGAACGGACCGCATATTCGGATTCGTTGGATTTTTCTGAGCAACTTTCATATAGAAAACATTTTCATCCGAGTTACGGTTTATTTTCTATGAATTTTTAAAGATTAAACCATTTTCTGGATTTATTTAAATTAACAGAAAGGATAAAATGACGTCAGCATGACGTGCTGATGACGTCGGCAGTCAACAGACTCGCTGACCAGGTCAAACTGACCAACGGGTCCCACATGTCATAGACAAAGGGCTAACAATGGGTTATATTAAATTAACAGGGTGTTAATTAGCAGTTAGGCCCCACATGTCAGTGACTAATTAGCTAAACTAATTACTTTTAATTATAAAACCATTTTAATTAGTTTAATTATGTGGTGGGGCCTACACGTCAGTGGTACTGGGCTGCCCAGTCAGCAGTTGACTGGGTCAACCCGGTCAACTGGGGGCCATAGGGCCCGCTGGCAGCGACCCTGGGGGTGGCCCCAGGTGTGCCACGTCGGCGGTGGCCGGCGGCTCAACGCCGGCGACGCTAAACGCGGCGGCGCGGCTCGGATCTCGCCGGAAAACGGCCTCAGGCGACCATTTGGCGCGCGGCCTAGCGCGTTCGAACGAGGGAAACGATCCGCGTCGATCTACGGCACTCACGCGGTCTGAAGCGGACGGAGTCGACGGCGGCGTCGACCGTGGCGGCGCCGGAATTCGGCCGAGGTGTGGTACGCGGCCAGAGGGCACGAGGTGGCGAGCTAGAGGCTCGGGCGGCACTAGGGAGGCGCCCTGAGCACGTTGTCGTGCTTGCCCGGCCTTGGCAACGACTACAGCAACGGCGACTAGCTGCACGACGGAACCGAGCTCGGCCATGGCGGGCGCTGTGGCGACGGGATCACCAGAGGCCAGGGGAGTGAGGGGAGAGGATGAGGGGCTCACCGCGCGGCGCAAGAAAGCCCCTCGACAGGTTAGGAGCGCAGGGGAAGGCCGAATCGACGACAGCGGCGTCCGACGACCCGGGGAAGAAGAAGACGGGGATCCGGTGTTGCGGGGCTTGCCAGCTCGCGTTCGTGGCCGTAGTCGACGTAGCGGAGCGCAGAGGAGCGGCTGGTTACGGCGGAGGAGCACGAGGGGAGCGGTCGTTGCGGTGATGCGAGGTGGGACGACGGCGATGGTGCTCGGGTGAGGCGGGCGAGCGAGACAGAGAGGGAGAGGAGGAGCAGGCGGAGTGGGTGGTGCAAGTGGAGGCGGGGATCGAGGAGGCGAGGAGGCGCAAGGCTTATCCCCTCGCTCGGGCGACGCCGGCGAGGCGGGTCCGACGGGGACGGGCGCGCTCTGCCTTGCCCGGTCAGAGGAACAGGAGGAGGGGGGAGAGCGACAGGAAAGGGGGAGTGGGCCGGCTGGGGTGGGCCGACGGCCAGCTGGGCATGTCTCTGCGGCCTTAGGCCCAGGGGCAGGGGGGTTTTCCTTTCCTTTTTTGTAAACAGCTTTTGCATTTTCTTTTCTTTTTCTTTTAGCCAATAAAGACTTTGCAAAAAATTATGCCATTGGACAAAATAATTTCAAAGAAGTATATTGCACTGCCACGAAAATATTGTGAGACTTTAGAAAAAGAATGCCAATTTTATAAATTAAAAAGGCATTTAATTTATTGCTTAGGCCATTGTTTTAAGTAGCTTAGGCCACTTAAACCTTTTGCAAAAATGTTGGTTCACCACCAATATTAGTTGTGGATTATTTGGCACATGATGAACATTTTTTGTGTTCATGTCTGAGCATTTTGAATTGCACACAGAATTTGAATTTGAATTCAATTGGAATGTGAAAGAACATGAGACAATAATGATCAGGCACATGTTTAGCAAAAAGATTAACTTAACCCCAGGGGTTACTGTAGCATCATTACACTGGGGTGTTACAACTCTCCTCCTCTAAAAGAAATTCTCGTCCCGAGAATTAAGAGGTAGAAGGGAACAGGTCGGGGTATTCAGCCCGGAGGTTATCTTCGCGTTCCCAAGTGGCTTCCTCTTTAGTATGATTCGACCATTGCACCTTGAGGAACTTGGTAACCTTCTGGCGGGTTCGACGTTCAGCTTCTTCAAGAATGCAGATCGGATGCTCTTTGTAAGTGAGATCATCTTGAACGTCAATCAATTCCGGATCCACTTCACGTTCCGGATCCTTGAAGCATCGACGAAGTTGCGACACATGGAAGACGTCATGGACGTGAGAGAACTGAGGTGGCAACTCCAATTGATAAGCCACCAGTCCACGACGGGCGAGAATACGGAAGGGACCAATGTAGCGCGGAGCTAGCTTGCCCTTGACTCCGAACCGATGAGTGCCTCTCAAAGGAGTGACACGCAGATAAGCTTGTTCACCAGGTTGATAAGTTGAACCCCAGTGTTTCCGGTCATAGTTGCTCTTCTGGCGGGATTGGGCCGCCTTGAGATTATCCCGGACAATGCGAACCTGCTCTTCAGCTTGTTGAATAATGTCTAGACCAATGAGTGCTCGTTCCCCAGTTTCTGACCAATTCAGAGGGGTTCGGCACTTACGTCCATAAAGCACTTCAAAGGGTGCCATCTTCAAGCTGTCTTGATAGCTGTTGTTATAAGAGAACTCCGCATAAGGGAGAGATTCTTCCCACTTCTTGCTGAAAGAAATGACACAAGCTCGAAGCATGTCTTCAAGAATTTGATTGACTCGTTCGACTTGGCCTTGGGATTGGGGATGATAAGCAGTGCTCCAGGTAATATGAGTTCCCATTGCCTCTTGGAAACTATCCCAGAACTTAGAAGTGAAAATATTGCCGCGGTCTGAACTGATCTCCTTCGGAATGCCATGGAGTGACACAATTCGGGAGATATACAAGGTTGCCAATTGACTAGCAGTGATAGTCTCCTTGACTGGCAGAAAGTGAGCAACCTTCGAGAATTGGTCGATGACGACAAAGATAGCATCGTTACCTTTCTGAGACTTGGGAAGGCCAGTGACGAAGTCCATTTGAATCTTATCCCACTTCCATTCAGGAATCGGAAGCGGTTGCAGAAGTCCAGCCGGCTTTTGATGTTCTGCTTTGACACGACGACAAATGTCACATTCTTCAATATATCGAGCAATGTCTTGCTTCATATTAGACCACCAGTACTTCTGACGGATGTCTAGATACATCTTGGTACTTCCCGGATGAATAGAGAGAGGGGTGTCATGCGCTTCTTTCATCACCTTCTTTGTCATAAGCTCGAACTGGGGTACGACAATGCGATCTCTGAAGTATAAGGTTCCATCTTCACCAAGTGAGAAATCTCTGGATTTCTCTAATGCAATATCCTTTTTCATCAAATCAACATGAGCATCTTTGGCTTGAGCAGACTTGATTGCTTTCAGAAGAGTTGGTTCCAAAACAAGGTTATTCAGAGAACCCTGTGGAACTAGTTGAAGGTTCAGCTTGCATAGCTCTTCATAAAGGCGGGGTTGAGCTTTGTAGACCTGGTGATTATTGCAATAAGACTTTCGGCTTAGGGCATCGGCCATTACATTAGCCTTGCCAGGTGTATAAGATATACCGCAGTGGTAGTCAGCAATAGCTTCCATCCATCGCTGCTGACGGAGGTTCAGATCTGGCTGAGTAAACAGGTACTTCAGACTCTGATGATCAGTGAAGATCTCGCAACGATTACCGAGAAGGTACTGTCGCCATAGCTTCAATGCAAAGATAACCGCAGCAAGCTCGAGGTCATGAACTGGGTAGTTCTCTTCGTGAGGACGCACTTGACGGGAGGCATAGGCAATCACTCTGCGCTCTTGCATTAGGACGCAGCCTAATCCTTGACGTGAAGCGTCGCAATAGATGACAAAGTCCTTGCGAGAATCAGGGGGAGCAAGCACTGGGGCAGAAGTCAGTTTGTCCTTGAGTGCCTGGAAACTTTCCTGACATTTGTCTGTCCAATCGAACTTAACGCCTTTGTGAAGCAGATTAGTCAGTGGCTTGGCGATCTTGGAGAAGTTCTCGACAAAGCGGCGACAATAGCTGGCCAGTCCGAGAAAGCTTCTGACTTGCTTGACAGTCTTCGGAGGGGTCCAGTCAAGAATAGCCTGAACGCGCTCTGGGTTGACGGCAATACCATCCTTGGAGATAACATGACCAAGGTAGGTGACTTCGGGTAACCAGAATTCACACTTGGAATACTTGGCATAAAGTTGATGCTCTCGAAGCTTCTCCAGAACAAGACGAAGATGTTCAGCATGTTCTTCTTTATTCTTTGAATATACCAGTATATCATCCAGATAGACTACGACGAACTTGTCGAGGTAATCCATGAATATATAGTTCATCAGACGAGAGAATGTAGCTGGAGCATTGGTTAAACCGAATGACAAGACGGTGTACTCGTAAGAACCATAACGAGTCACAAATGCGGTCTTTGGAATATCCTCTTCACGAACACGGATCTGGTGGTAACCCAACCTCAAGTCGAGTTTAGAGAATATCGATGAACCAGCCAGTTGATCATACAGATCATTGATCCGAGGAAGGGGATATTTGTTTTGAATTGTAGCTTGGTTGATAGGACGATAGTCTTGGACCAAACGGTTCGTACCGTCCTTCTTCTTGAAGAAGAGAGAAGGTTCTCCCCAAGCAGAGGAACTTGGACGAATGAAACCCTTGTGAAGAGATTTGTCGATTTCCTCCTTAAGCTCAAGGAGTTCATGAGGTGCATCTTGTAGGGTCGTTTTGCAATAGGAACGGTGCCTAGTTTCAAGTCGATGACGAACTCGACAGCCCGGGCAGGGGGTATTCCTGGAAGTTCTTCTGGAAATACGTCTTGGAAGTCGCGAACGACTAGAATCTTTTCAATTCCCTCAAGAGGTGCCACGTTCAACGCATTCAACGCATAAAGTCGTGCTTCAGCGTTTTGAACAAGCTGAGCATGGTAGGTTACAATCTCATCTGAAGGATGTAGGAGGTGAACGACCTTGGTAGCGCAAACGATAGAGGTAGCCTGCGCTTTCAACCATTCCATTCCCAGAATGAGGTCAATATTGGAAGACTCCAGAATAATGGGAGAAACAAGGAATTCCAACCCTTCAATTTCAACAGGAACGTCGCGACCAATCATGGTAGTTTGACATCGGCCCGCAGGGGTGCGTACCACTATCGGAGTGTTCATGGGCTCGCATCGAATGTCATGTGCGTAAGCAAAATTTTCTGACATGAATGAATGTGATGCTCCTGAATCAAACAAAACAGAAGCTGGTACTGAATTAACAAGGAGAGTACCCATCACAGTGGCAGGCTGGTCTTGAGCTTCATTCAGATCAACATGATTAGCCTGACCACGACCATAAGGTCTGGCATTGTTGTTATGGGGCTGATTGTTACGGTCAGTTGAAGACAGAGCCAGCTGATTCTGATTCTGAGGGCATTTCCTGGAGCGGTGACCTGGAAGGCCACACTTGAAGCACAGACCATCATTGGGATTGGGAGCAGAAGCTTGGGGTGGTACAGCCCGAAGGGGCTGCCTCTGCGGTTGAGGAGGCAGACGAGGTGCAACATAGGACTGTCTTGGTGTAGGTGCAGTTGGACGATACATGTTGTGGGGAATCCATATCCGACGCTTCTGCGCTGACGGGCCCGAAGATGGGCCAGCATCACGGCTACGCCTGAGGGATCCCTGGTGTTCCTGAAGACCAGTCTCAATCTGAATAGCCTTGTTCACCAAGGTGGCGAAGTCGGCAAAGTCATGAACGAGCAATGCTAGCTTGATATCAGGGTGAAGTCCATCACGAAACTTCTCTTGCTTACGAGCATCAGTTGCAATGTCTTCTTCAGCATAACATGACAAGTCCAGAAATTCCCGTTGATAAGCATCTATAGTCTTGTTGCCTTGGTTGAGGTTGCGGAACTCTCGCTTCTTCCTGTCCATGGTTCCCTGAGGAATGAAACGGGCACGGAAGGCAGCTTGGAAATCCGGCCAAGTAATGACTGTTCCAGCAGGTAGGGTACGCCTGTGGCTGTCCCACCATTGAGCAGCAGGACCCTTCAGAAAGAAAGATGCAAAGGTGACATAGCTGGCAGGGGCAACACTAGCAGACTCCATTTCATATGTGATGTCGCGGAGCCAGTCATCAGCATCAAGGGGTTGAGTTGAGCTGCGGTAGATAGTTGGGTTGAGGCGCATGAAGTCCTGCAGAGTTACTCAGGTTGGATGTTGATTCATGTTCGGACGAGGAAACTGAGCCATCATTCCTTCCATGAACTGGCGAGTTAACTCAAACTGTTGCATCATTCCAGTAAAGAATTCAGGTGGTGGTGGGTCGTTGGCACCACAGCCACGACCAGCGGGTCTAACCATCCTGCTAACATGTAACAGGGGTAGTTCAGCATTGAGCATTTGCAAAGATAAGGATCATTCATGATGAAAACATGCATAATGAAGGAGGTACGATGGATTCCACTCCGTAGTCAACACGATAGGGTGTGCACTACTCAAAATGCTATTCTAAGGAATAACTATGGCTTCATCCAACTTCGGGGTGAATGTGGTCACGGGATCCTAATGTTAGAGTTAGTAAATTCGTTTAACCCGAGTAGAAGAGAGTTCAGAGTCCCAGAGTATAGATGAGGAGTAAAAGATGCTAATACCACCCAATGGCGACGTGGGCCCGTAAGCCACACAGCCAATGTTAGTAAAAGTTTTCAGTGAGTAGACTCAACTTCGGCCAAGGAGTTGGAAAGGGGGCTACCTAGAGGCAGTCGGCTCTGATACCAACTTGTGACGCCCTCGATTCAATCGTACACTAATCATACACGCAAATGTGTACGATCAAGATCAAGGACTCATGGGAAGATATCACAACACAACTTTAGACACAAAAATAAAATAATACAAGCTTTATATTACAAGCCAGGGGCCTCGAGGGCTCGAATACATAAGCTCGAAAACACAAGAGTCAGCGGAAGCAACAATATCTGAGTACAGACATGAGTTAGACAAGTTTGCCTTAAGAAGGCTAGCACAAAACAACAACGATCGAAAAGGCAAGGCCTCCTGCCTGGGAGCCTCCTAACTACTCTTGGTCGTCGGCGTCCGTCACGTGGTAGTAGGCACCCTCGGGGTAGCAGCAGTCGTCAAAGGTGGCATCTGGCTCCTGGACTCCACCATCTGGTTGCAACAACCAGAAAGAAGAAAGAAGGGGGAAAAGGGGGAGCAAAGCAACCGTGAGTACTCATCCAAAGTACTCGCAAGCAAGGATCTACACTACATATGCAACATTATCAAAGGAAGGCTGTATATGTGGACTGGGCTGCAGAAATGCCAGAATAGAGAGAAGGTCTAGTCCTATCGAAGACTAACATCTTCTGGAAACCACCATCTTGCAGCAAACAGGAGGGAGTAGAGTAGCATAAAGTAAAGTAGTAGTAGTGATATCAACCTCGACCAGAGATCCTTTCTCGACTCCCTGAGAAAGGAATCCCAGAGCCATACTATCCAGTTACCATCACAATCCATTACTCATCACCATCCAATTCTCATCACAAGTATCCAGTTCTAGTTGTATTGATCGGGATACAACTCCAAGTGTCCGTTACCGTAGGACAGGCTATGCATAGTTTAGTTCTTCCCTGCAGGGGTGCACCAACTTACCCACCACGCTTGATTAACTCCGGCCGGACACACTTTCCTGGGTCATGCCCGGCCTCGGCCAAACAATACGCCGCAACCCGACCTAGACTTAACAGAGAGGTCAGCACGCCGGACTAAACCTATGCCCCCAGGGGTCATGGGCCATCTCCCCAGAAACTCCTGCACGTTGCGTACGCGGCCGGTGAGCAGACCTAGCTACCTCCTTCAACAAGGCAGGCGCTTGCGCAGTCCAACCCGGCGCGCGCCACTCAGTCGCTGACGTCTATTAAGCTTTGGCTGATGTATACGACGCAGAACGCCCATACTATGCCCACGTGATGGTTAGTGCTATCAGGCCAGAGGCCCCTCGGATCAAATAACCAAATCGTAGTGGATTAGGAACACGCGGTAACAAGCAGAGACTCACGAAAGATGCGACCCCGTTGCCCCATCTCGAGGACTTGCAGCAAGGGCTAGGAATGCCCGGCCACGCCTCGTAATTATCTCGCGGGCACCCTCCAGGTCAACCCGACTCCACATCACTCGCAATTAAGCTCGCGCGGGTACCCCTCAGGGTCGACCCGTCTTTCCAAGTAACAGTGGTAAAGTCCAAGTATCCGTGTGTCCAAACATTAAGGGGAAAACCCGAGGAGTCACCCTCGGTGAATTCCACTCGATGTAATCATCAAGGTGAACGTAAGAGGAATCACCCCCGAGGTTCACACTTGAGGGGTTGCACGACAGAGTCATATCGGAAGTGGTTAAAGAGGAAATCACCCTCGATGACCACGACCGAATAACTACACTACAGGGTTAACATCAGAAGTGTTGTAGAGGTCTCACCCTCGGCACTCGATAGTATCCTAGTAGTGTCGAGCAACTAAGGGGAAAGTGATGTGCGATGCCGGGGCCTGGTCTTCGATCCCGTTGATCGGGTCTTCAATGATGAAGCAGGGGCAACAAGGACAAGGTGGGGGTCACTGATGGATCACTAACCAACCTATACTAAGCAGTTTAGGATAAGCATGTAAGGTATAACAGCAGATACAAAAGCAGGCTATGCATCAGAATAGGAGCAAACAATAACAGTAGCAGAATCTAATGCAAGCATGAGAGAATGGAATGGGCGATATCGGGATGATCAAAGGGGGGCTTGCCTGGTTGATTTGGCAAGGAGGGGTCGTTGTCGACGACGTAGTCGATCACCGGGGCATCAGCGGCCTCGGGGTCTACCAGAGAGAAGAGGGGGAAGAAACAGTAAATACATAGCAAACAGAGGTAACACTAAGCATGACATGACGATACGTAGCGCTAAGCGTGCTCTAACGCGGTCCTAGACGTTATAGGTGAAGGGGGAATTCAACCGGGAAGGTGTTCCCGGTTCCGGACCTGTGTCAGACAGATGACCAGAAGGGGAAAGTTCCATGTTCAGCATGCTAGGGGCATGTGACAGATGAACGGACCGCATATTCGGATTCGTTGGATTTTTCTGAGCAACTTTCATATAGAAAACATTTTCATCCGAGTTACGGTTTATTTTCTATGAATTTTTAAAGATTAAACCATTTTCTGGATTTATTTAAATTAACAGAAAGGATAAAATGACGTCAGCATGATGTGCTGATGACGTCAGCAGTCAACAAACTAGCTGACCAGGTCAAACTGACCAACGGGTCCCACATGTCATAGACAAAGGGCTAACAGTGGGTTATATTAAATTAACAGGGTGTTAATTAGCAGTTAGGCCCCACATGTCAGTGACTAATTAGCTAAACTAATTACTTTTAATTATAAAACCATTTTAATTAGTTTAATTATGTGGTGGGGCCTACACGTCAGTGGTACTGGGCTGCCCAGTCAGCAGTTGACTGGGTCAACCCGGTCAACTGGGGCCATAGGGCCCGCTGGCAGCGACCCTGGGGGTGGCCCCAGGTGTGCCACGTCGGCGGTGGCCGGCGGCTCAACGCCGGCGACGCTAAACGCAGCGGCGCGGCTCGGATCTCGCCGGAAAACGGCCTCAGGCGACCATTTGGCGCGCCGCCTAGCGCGTTCGAACGAGGGAAACGATCCGCGTCGATCTACGGCACTCACGCGGTCTGAAGCGGACGGAGTTGACGGCGGCGTCGACCGTGGCGGTGCCAGAATTCGGCCGAGGTGCGGTACATGGCCAGAGGGCACGAGGTGGCGAGCTAGAGGCTCGGGCGGCACTAGGGAGGCGCCCTGAGCACGTTGCCGTGCTTGCCCGGCCTTGGCAACGACTACAGCGACGGCGACTAGCTGCACGGAGGAACCGAGCTCGGCCATGGCGGGCGCTGTGGTGACGGAATCACCAGAGGCCAGGGGAGTGAGGGGAGAGGATGAGGGGCTCACCGCGCGGCGCAAGAAAGGCCCTCGACAGGTTAGGAGCGCAGGGGAAGGCCGAATCGACGACAACGGCGTCCGACGACCCGGGGAAGAAGAAGACGGGGATCCGGTGTTGCGGGGCTTGCCAGCTCGCGTTCGTGGCCGTAGTCGACGTAGCGGAGTGCAGAGGAGCGGCTGGTTACGGTGGAGGAGCACGAGGGGAGCGGTCGCCGCGGTGATGCGAGGTGGGACGACGGCGATGGTGCTCGGGTGAGGCGGGCGAGCGAGACAGAGAGGGAGAGGAGGAGCAGGCGGAGTGGGTGGTGCAAGTGGAGGCGGGGATCGAGGAGGCGAGGAGGCGCAAGCCTTATCCCCTTGCTCGGGCGACGCCGGTGAGGCGGGTCCGGCGGGAACGGGCACGCTCTGCCTCGCCCGGTCGGAGGAACAGGAGGAGGGGGGAGAGCGACAGGAAAGGGGGAGTGGGCCAGCTGGGGTGGGTCGACGGCCAGCTGGGCGTGTCTCTGCGGCCTTAGGCCCAGGGGCAGGGGGGTTTCCTTTCCTTTTTGGTAAACATCTTTTGCATTTTCTTTTCTTTTTCTTTTAGCCAATAAAGACTTTGCAAAAAATTATGCCATTGGACAAAATAATTTCAAAGAAGTATATTGCACTGCCACGAAAATATTGTGAGACTTTAGAAAAAGAATGCCAATTTTATAAATTAAAAAGGCATTTAATTTATTGCTTAGGCCATTGTTTTAAGTAGCTTAGGCCACTTAAACCTTTTGCAAAAATGTTGGTTCACCACCAATATTAGTTGTGGATTATTTGGCACATGATGAACATTTTTTGTGTTCATGTCTGAGCATTTTGAATTGCACACATAATTTGAAGTTGAATGCAATTGGAATGTGAAAGAACATGAGACAATAATGATCAGGCACATGTTTAGCAAAAAGATTAACTTAACCCCAGGGGTTACTGTAGCATCATTACACCGGGGTGTTACAGACAATAACACCCCGGATGATGCCGAAGACCAAGAAAACCCCGTCGAGCAAAACTCTGAAGAAGACAATCGGGAGGATGGGCGAGTTAGCCCTGACGAACAGGTTGCAAACAAAGACTCGGAGGACAGTAATTATCTTCCACTCTCCGAGGATGAGGTGAGCCTCGGCGACGAAGACTTTATCGTGCCTGAGGAACCTCTCGAGCAGGAGCGCTTTAAGCAATGCCTAATAGCCACTGCAAGGAGCCTGAAAAAGAAGCAGCAACAGCTTCAAGCAATCAAGATCTGATCAATGATAGATGGACTGATGTCCTGGCAGCAGAAGAATACAGCCTCGAGCGCCCAACCAAAGGTTACTCGAAGTGTAAACTGCTACCTCAATTCGATGACGAGGCACTTGAGCCCGTGCGATCAGCGCGTAATGCGGGTGATCGACCACCACGTGGCTGGGACAAAATAACAACTCGAGCCAAACACCGACCCGTCCTACCTCGCCGTAAAGGCAGAGACAAAACTGCTCAGGGATACACGTATGACCTGTGGCAGGACCTGAAGAATAAAGCAGGTCCGGCTTGATCGATCTATGGATCGCGGGGGCGTGCCCCGACGCGCCACGATGGCTATCAAGCCGAACATGGCAAGCACAATCACGTCTGAGCCGAAAGACGCAGACGGACTCCATCCGAACTACGTCATGATCTGGCCCGATATAGAGGCGCCGCACACCCTCTCTGCTTCACTGATGAAGTAATGGAACATGAATTCCCAGAAGGGTTCAAACCCATGAATATCGAATCATATGATGGAACCACAGATCCCGCGGTATGGATTGAAGACTTTATTCTCCATATTCATATGGCCCGCGGCGATGATCTACATGCCATCAAATACCTCCCTCTAAAAGTCAAGGGGCCAGCCCGGCACTGGCTGAACAGCCTGCCTGAAAACTCCATTGGCAGCTAGGAGGACTTGGAAGAGGCCTTCCTTGACAACTTCCAAGGTACATATGTTCGACCTCCGGATGCCGACGACTTAAGTCACATAATTCAACAGCCCAGAGAGTCAGCTAGGTAATTCTGGACTAGGTTCTTAACCAAAAAGAACCAGGTCATCGACTGTCAAGATGCTGAATCCCTAGCGGCCTTTAAACAGAGCATCCAGGACGAATGGCTCACCCGACACCTCGGCCAAGAAAAGCCGAAGTCCATGGCAGCCCAAACAGCACTTATGACCCGCTTTTGCGCGGGCGAAGATAGCTGGCTAGCCCGTAGCAATAACAATGGAGGCGAATCTGGCACTTCGGAAGCTAGAAATAGCAACGACAAGCCCCGATGCAACAGGCACAAGCGTCGAAACAATGGTGACAATACTGATGACATGGCGGTCAACGCCGGATTCAGTGGCTCCAAGTCCGATCAGCGGAAGAAGCCATATAAAAGAAATAATCAGGGCCCTTCCAGCCTGGACCGCATATTCGATCGTCCCTATCAAATCCATGGCACCCCTGATTAACCAGCCAATCATACTCACCGGAGTTTTTGGGTCTGCAAACAGTCCGGTAAGTTAAACGCCGAAGACAAGGAGAAGGAGTCGCAAAGCGAGAACGATGACGAGGAGCCCCATACACCGAACACAGGGGGACAGAAGAAGTTCCCCCCTCAAATCAAAACGGTGAACATGATATACGCTACCCATATCCCCAAGAGGGAGCGCAAGCGCGCGCTCAGGGACGTCTATGCGATAGAGCCAGTCGCCCCAAAGTTCAACCCATGGTCGTCATGCCCGATCACCTTTGATCGTAGGGACCACCTGACCAGTATCTGTCATGGCAGTTCAGTCGCACTGGTCCTTGACCCAATAATTGATGGATTCCACCTCACATGAGTCCTCATGGATAGTGGCAGTAGCCTCAACCTGCTCTATCAGGATACAGTGCACAAAATGGGCATCGATCCGTCAAGGATCAAGCCCACCAAAACTACCTTTAATGGAGTTATACCAGGTGTAGAGGCCCACTGCTTAGGCTCAATCATATTGGAGGTCATCTTCAGATCTTTGGACAACTTCTGAAGCGAAGAGCTAATCTTCGATATCGTCCCCTTCCGCAGCGGCTATCACGCACTGCTCGGACAAACCGCGTTTGCCCGATTCAATGCGGTGCCGCACTATGCTTATCTCAAGCTCAAGATGCCCAGACCACGTGGTGTCATAACAGTCAATGGAAACACGGAGCGCTCCCTCCGTACCGAGGAGCACACCGCTGCCCTAGCAGCAGAGGTAGAGAGCGGCCTTCACAAGGAGAACCTTAATTCAACGGCCATGTTCCCGGACACTGTCAAATGAGTTCATACTACTCTGCGGTAGGACAATCCAACTCGTCAAGAGCTCGATTAGCAATTCGACCTCCGTCTCAGTCCCGACCAAGTGGCGGCATATGTACCACGCGTACATAACTACGCACTAAAAATACCATGGGCAGAGACCGAGGCATAACCAGACTGTGGTCCACAATATGGCTCGACCTTCCTTGGACACACATACTTTTACTTTTCTTTTTATCCTTTTCAGGTTTATTTTCCACAAGCCCCTCTCGATGGCCTCATAATCGGTCCTTTCGAAGGACGGATATACCAAGGTGGCAAGTAGCACAGACGTGTGGGGCAATCTCTAGATGTTCTTCTTAACGATCATTCTACCTGCTTTCAGGACCCGTACGCAGCTCCTCCTTGGTCTTGGCATGTTAAATAGCCACTATTGCTTATCACACTATTTTTACAAAATACGCTTTGATGTATTAACCAATCTATAATGGAAATAGTTTGCAGCCCAACTTTTGCGGCACTAGCTTGCTACTTCATTTTTTCTTGATAATCTTATCAATTGCACTCGTAAACTTTGGTACGCCTTAAATCGCCAGGGGCTTCATTGCGCCCCATATTACGGCAATAAAGTCCGAACAGTTTTTACAGTATAGTTCGGCACCCCGAAATTTAGCATTATATGCATTAGCTCCGAATCACGTCTTTGGTCAATAGTTGGGTTGCCTGGCTCCTGTGCTTACTACCTTATGTTCCGCTCTATTGGCTAGGGTAGTAAAGGGAGAACTACTGTGATTGTGTCCTGGTTTATCTAGATGAGCACCCCAGTAGAGAGAGCCAAAAACCGACTGTCATGATGCGGCGTGAGCCGGTCAGGTGTTCGGAGGTTACAAATCTTTCACGATTTTTTCTGCATTATGCGACGGATCGGCCTCAGTTCGATCATGTATTTACAACACCCTAGTCCGAATTAAATGCTAAATAGGGGTTGCACCTGCATTTTTATTGTCAAACTCCTATGGCTAAGTGAGGGTGATAAAGCCACATAGTACGATTGCCTGGTTCGTTGCGCTAAACACCTCCTTCAAGGACCAAACTTTTGGATAAAGAGTGTTTTAGATTCATCCTGAACACCCCCCTACTACTTACGTGGGGGCTGAAGCCGACGACTGGCCAACTCTCAGACATAATAAAATAGCCGGACAGGAGGTAAAATTTTAAATAAAAAACAACAAAGCATTATATTACATATCAGCCTTGTTTTCACCATACAGGAAGGGACAATATGAGTGATTTTATTCAAAGATAATGTCTTTTGAACACTGCCCTTCTACAATACGGGATCCCTTCAGGACATCTTCAAAATACCCCTCTGGCATGTGGTGCTCCTTGCCCGCGGGCGGTCCTTCGTTCGCGAGCTTGACGGCGTCCATCTTTGCCCATTGTATCTTAACACGGGCGAAGACCATCCGCGCACCTTCTATGCAGACCGATCGCTTGACGGCATCAAGCTGAGGACAGGCATCAACCAGCCGCTTCATGAGCCCAAAGTAGCTGCTGGGCATGGCTTCGGCAGGCCATAACCAGATTATCAAATCTTTCATGGCTAATTCGGCCACCCTATGCAGCTCGACCAACTGTTTAAGCCGATCGCTAAAGGGCACCAGATGTTCTGGTGCAAGGTATTGCGACCAGAACAGCTTCTCCGTTGAGCTCCCCTCTTCGGCTCGGAAGAATTCCGCAGCGTCTGAAACACTGTGTGGCAGCTTCGCAAATGCCCCTGGAGAACTCCAAATATGGGTCCGTAAGAGATACCTCTTCTTCACATACTTGCTTTGCATAATGAAAGCCTTACCCGCCGCGATTTTCTCGGCCTCTTGGATTTCTCGGAGGGCGCCTTGGACTTCGGCCTGGGCCTCTTGTGCGCTTTGTCGGGCCTTAGCGAGTTCGGACTCTTGGTCTGCATTCTGGCGCTTCAAGGACTCGCATTTCTTCACGGTGTCCTGAAGCTCCTGCTGGACCTCACCAACCCTAGCCTCATGCCTTTCACGAGCGGCTTGTTCCTTTGCCGCCTCTCCTCTGCCTCGGCCAATGCCTTTTTGAGGGCCTCCACCTCGGTCGCCACCCCTGATAAATATCATAGCACTGCGGTAAGCACAAAAACATTCACCCTTACCGGACACACACAAGGTCATTGCATACCTTGGGTGTCCTCCAGCTGCTTTTTTCGCACGGCCGAGCTCTTCCTCGGTCTGCTCCAGCCTTTGCTTTAGTCTAGAGACTTCGGCAGCATGAGAACTCGCGGCTAGCAGCGGCGCCTGCTTATTCACAAAGACATATATGTTTAGTCTCCTGTGAAAAACTATTTGATCCTCTGTTCGGCTCTTCTCTCCGAACACCGGACAGAGTCTCAGGGGCTACTGTCTATACTGTAACTTTATTTTCACATAAATGCAGTGCTTACCTCAAAGCCTGTTAGAAGGCTTGCGCAGGCTTCGGTCAGTCCGCTCTTCGCGGACTGAATCTTCTCAATCACTGCACCCATGAGGGTCCGGTGTTCCTCGACAATGGAAGCACTTCGCAGCGCTTCCAGTAGAGTATCCGATGCCTCTGGTTGGACAGAGGTCACCGACGGATTTGGCATACCTCCTTCTTTCGAAGGAGGCTGCTTGCCGGATTCCGGAGCTGTATAGGTCTCTGGGCCATATTCGGCTAGGTGCCGAATTGGATATGGCCCCCATCGCCAGTCTCCATGGGCATTCGCTCTCCCATGTGTCCGGCGGCTGAGATTTCACACTTTGGCGCCGCCCTGATGGCCTCCTGCGTCTCTCCCTAGCCTGGGGTCCTTCGGGATAATACCTCGGTGTCATCCATGGCCCTGGGAGAGGAGGCCGCCGGAAGGGACCCGCTGTCCATCACCTTCGGGTCCAGCGAATTCCCCGAAGATGAGGATCGCTCAAGGTCGGAACGAGCCGGACTGCAAGTGCACAATTCAACATGTCAAAATTATAAAGCAAAGAGCCTGATATACGAATGCGTCAGGGTCACTGGATACTCACGATTCGGCCAGGGACTTATCTCGGGGGCGCCGCTCTGGGCTGCTATCGATGTCCCACGCGGGGTTGTCCGCGGCGGAGGTCTTCCCTTTCTTGGACGCCTTTGCCTCCAGATGCATGGAGGCCGCCCTTTTCTTCCTTTCCCCCTCAGGGGGAGAATCGCTTTCCTCCTCTTCCTCGTTGTCAGTGGCAGGAGGGGAGTGGGTGTCGGCATCTCCGGACGCCACGTCCGAAGTGCCCTTTTGGCGGAGACCACCCCTGGTCCCCTTGGCCTTATTCTCTGGCGCTTGATAGGGCGCGGAACCATCATCTTCGTTAGAAGCGGGATAGCTGGTTCTTCGGGCAGCAGAGCCGGACACTGAATCCGCTCCGCCTTCTTTGTCCAGCTCTGAAAAAATATATATAGGCCGACTTAGGCCCCTTCTATGAAAAAGCAAGTAAAGGATACGCCTTGAAATGTGAAAGTCTTACCGGACTGGCGGGATGGGCCAAGTTGTGCCCACGGTCCTCGATCTCTTCGGCCACGTCTTGTTGGCCTTGAAGAGCACCTTCCAGATATCTTCCTGCGTAGTTCCGAAGAATCGCTGCAAGGTCTGGTGCTCGGCCGGATCGAACTCCCATAGATGGCAAGCCCGACTCTGGCATGGAAGGATCCGGCGAACTAGCATCACCCGAATCACGTTGACAAGTTTGACATTCTTGTCCACCATGCGCTGGATGCGCGTCTGCAGCGCTGTCAGCTCGTCTGATGAAACCCAATTTAGGCCCTTCTCTAGCCAGGAGGTGAGCCGCATTGGGGCGCCAGACTTAAATTCTAGAGCCGCGGCCCAGGTGGCATCGCGGGGCTCTGTGATATAGAACCATAGTTGCTACCATCCTTTGACGGTCTCCATGAAAGAGCCTTCGGGCCATGTGACATTGGGCATCTTGCTCACCATGGCGCCTCCGCACTCCGCGTGTTGGCCACCCACCACCTTCGGCTTCACGTTGAAGATCTTTAGCCACAATCCGAAATGGGGTGGGATGCGGAAGAAGGCCTCACATAGGACAAAAAATGGCAAGATGTTGAGGATGGAATTTGGGGCTAGATCATGGAAATCTAGCCCATAATAGAACATAAGTCCGCGGACGGATGGTGGAGTGGAAACCCCAGCCCGTGGACGAAGTGGGGGATGAAAACTACCCTCTCGTGGGGCTTCGGGTAGGGACGATCTGTCCCTCAGTGGGAAGCCGATGGGCGACTTCCTTGGCCAAATATCCGGCCTCCCGGAGCTGGGTGATGTCCTTCTCCTTGACGGAGGAGACCATCCACTTGCCCTACGTTCCGGATCAGGACATGGTTGGAATGCTTTTTTTGGGGCGGAAAAGATGAGAACTTGGGTGCTGGAGCTTGAGAGTGGGTAGGCAGAGAGAGAGAAGGTGTGGGTGAAAGAGGGTGAATCCTTATCCCCGTATAAAGGCGGTGAATATCAAGCGCCCCCACTAGCCTTAAAACTTGCCTATTTCCCAAGGGCCATGCAGATGGCACGGTTGGATTACCCACGCCCGTATTGATGAAAATCCCGCAATAAGGGGACACAGTCTCTGCTTTGACAAGACGTGCCAGTATAACCGCATCTCGAAATATGAAGTGGCAGGCCAAAAAAGGGTTTGAGATAATGACCGGGTGGTGATGTGGTGTCACGCTACAAAAGTTGTCGGTAGATTGGACTCGTGAAATATTATACTCTCTGCGGTTGTGTGTGGTTCTTGTTTTGTAGTGCCGGACACGTTCTTTGTGTTCGAAGGTTGTTTTGGAGTATTCGGAAGAGGAACCTGCCTTGCAATACCGAAGACTATCTGCGCGCCGGACACCGCGTCATTGAAGCCTAGTTCAGGGGCTACTGAGGGAGTCCTGGACTAAGGGGTCCTCGAGCGTCCGGCCTATTGGACATGGGCCGGATTGATGGGCTATGAAGATACAAGACCGAAGACTCTCACCCGTGTCCGGATAGGACTCTCCTTGGTGTGGATGACAAGCTTGGCGTTCAGATCTGAAGATTCCTTTCTCTATAACTGACTTTGTACAACCCTAGTCCCCTCCGTGTCTATATAAACCGGAGGGTTTAGTCCGTAGAGATGATCACAATCATAATCATATAGGCTAGACTTCTAGGGTTTTAGCCATTACGATCTCGTGGTAGATCAACTCTTGTAACCCCCATACTCATCAATATTAATCAAGCAGGACGTAGGGTATTACCTCCATCGAGAGGGCCCGAACCTGGGTAAAATTTCGTGTCCCTTGTCTCCTGTTACCATCAACCTCAAGCGCACAGTTCGGGACCCCCTACCCGAGATCCACCGGTTTTGACACCGACACTCGACTTGTTGTGAAAGGTTTTTGACAAGTTCAAGGAGTTGACTACGATGAGACCTTCTCACCCGTAGCGATGCTTAAGTCCGTCCGAATCATGTTAGCAATTGCTGCATTTTGTGATTATGAAATTTGGCAAATGGATGTCAAAACTGCATTTCTTAATGGATATCTTAAAGAAGAGTTGTAGCTGATGCAACCAGAAGGTTTTGTCTATCCAAAAGGTGCTAACAAAGTGTGCAAGCTCCAGCGATCCATTTATGGACTGGTGCAAGCCTCTCAAAGTTGGAATATATGATTTGATAGTGTGATCAAAGCAAATGGTTTTATATAGACTTTTGGAGAAGCCTGTATTTACAAGAAAGTGAGTGGGAGCTTTGTAGCATTTCTGATATTATATGTGGATGACATATTGCTGATCGGAAATGATATTGAATTCCTGAATAGAATAAAAGGATACTTGAATAAGAATTTTTCAATGAAACACCTTGGTGAAGATGCTTATATATTGGGCATCAAGATCTATAGAGATAGATCAAGACGCTTAATTGGACTTTCACAAAGCACATACCTTGATAAAGTTTTGAAGAAGTTCAAAATGGATCAAGCAAAGAAAGGGTTCTTGCCTGTGTTACAAGGTGTGAAGTTGAGTCAGACTAAATGCCCGACCACTGTAGAAGATAGAGAGAAAATGAAAATCATTCCCTATGCTTCAGCCATAGGTTCTATCATGTATGCAATGTTGTGTACCAGACCTGATGTGTTCCTTGCTATTTGTTTAGCAGGGAGGTACCAATGTAATCCAGGAGTGGATCACTGGACAGCGGTCAAGAACATCCTGAAATACCTTAAAAGGACTAAGGATATGTTTCTCGTTTATGGAGGTGACAAAGAGCTTGTCGTAAACGGTTACATTGATGCAAGCTTTGACACTGATCCGGATGACTCTAAGTCACAAACCGGATATGTATTTTTATTAAATGGTGGAGCTGTCAGTTGGTGCAGTTCTAAGCAGAGTGTCATGGCGGGATCTACATGTGAAGCGGAGTACATAGGTGCGTCGGAAGCAGCAAATGAAGGAGTTCATTGTAACGCCCCGGATCCGATGCTCGAGTTGCCTTCCTTTTATTTTTAGTTGTTGCCGAGCAGGTGACGCCACCAAGCTCAAGGAGGAGATTGATGAAGATCGTGTTCTTTATGTTGTTCCGTTTTCCAGTTGATCAGTAGTGGAGCCCAGTTGGGTCGATCGGGGATCTGTGTAGCATTTGGGGTAGTCTTCTTTTATTTTGGTTCCGCAGTCAGACCTTGATTGTATCTGTTTGGTGTAATGCTTTATTCATGTAATTGTGTGAAGTGGCGATTGTAAGCCAACTATGTATCTTTTCCCTTATGTATTACATGGGTTGTGTGAAGATTACCTCACTTGCGACATTGCTTTCAATGCAGTTATGCCTCTAAGTCGTGCTTCGACACGTGGGAGATATAGCCACATCGAGGGCGTTACAAGTTGGTAATCAGAGCTTTCCCCGACCTTAGGAGCCCCCACTGCTTGATCGTTTTTAGCAGCCGTTGTTGAGTCTAGAAAAAAGTTTTGAGTCATTTAGGAATTATATATCGGAGAGTTTAGGAATTCTTTTTACTCCCCAGTCCCTTCATCGCTCTGGTAAGGCATCCTGACATAGAGTTTTGACTCTTCTCTTCTCAAATTTCACTAAAAAAAATTAGGATCACGCGGGTATCTTGGAATCGTTCCGATCGATTTGTGATGAGAACATTGTTCTTGGTGCCTCCTGTCATTTAGTGGTTGTGGCAGTGTCCCGGGGAGTTGAGCTCCGAGGTGTTGTCGTCACAATTTTATTTTTGCAGTTCTGGAATACCTGAGTTTAGTTTTGCTGACATCGAAAATCTCTTTTATGCAGTTGTTGGTGAGATAACCTCGACGCCACCTAGTACTGGGGTGGGAGTTCGGGAGTATTGCCATAACTTGTATAACGGATGCTTTTCGAAGGTTGAGGTAGATGATTTCCGAAGGTTTCTTGGTTATGTGTTGAAGGATGGATACAGCTGGATGTAGGATTTGATAGTTTTGGGTGAGATATTATGCTTCCCATGTATCCCCAACACCTGATTGCATAACTGGAAAATTTCAGGAGTTTATAAGTGGGAATTCAAGTAGCTCTTAGGATATCTTTCCGACAAATGTATGATATGAAATTTGGGTTTGACGTCTAGTGGTCCGCCTATTCACGGTTGGTTTTACAGTGGTCTCGTTGTGTCTTAAAGAGTCCTTGGCTATGCCGACTCGGGGATGCTTCGTATGTCATGTGCACTGCCTTGTACATGATGGTGCTGTATGATCGAGCCCGTGTAGGCCCCACCACAAAAACTTCGGACGAAATCTCTATCATATGTTTGTTCTGGCTTATTCTGCAAGCCAATCCTTTGTTTTGTTTTGAGTTGTGGTATTCGAGTTGCTTCGAAGTCAAATGTTGATTCCATACCTTTTATAAGTGGTGTTCTCGTATTCCTACAAGAGTACTAATCCTTCATGATAGTCGACATTTTCATGAAAATCCTTTTCAACCGGCGTGTTTCTCTTCAAGCGGATCCGTTCATTTTCAACATCCGCAAGATTCAATCTCAGCTTTCTCAACGGTGTTCGGTTCATCCGTCTCCAAGTTGCCTTTGTTTTTCCCGCCCGCCCACCCTTTTTCTTCAAGGACTCATATTTCTTAATCAAGTATCCTTTTATTCATGAGAAGTCTCTCCATTCTTTTTCCTTCATGTTTTTACCCGGTGTTTCTCATGAAGATGCTCTACTCAATCGTCATTCTTCATTCTTTTCATCTCCGGTGGATTAAATTCAAGCCTTCAGTGTTGTTCATATTCCTTTCCTTGTTTGAAATGACTTCTCATGCCGGTAAACCTCTTAATCATTCACTTCTCGCTATTCATTTATTCGGGAGTGCCAAAGATATCTCAGAAGGCTCGTCTTGTCATTCAAGATCCGTTCAACCTATTTTGAGGTTGTTATCTTATTCAAGCCATTTAATTCAACCGGTGCAATATCTCTTTTCAAGTAATCGTTCAACGGTGTTTCTTTTGAGTGGGCCCTAGCCCACAGGTCTTTTTCAGGATCTTACCTGACTCTTCTTATTTTCTCGGAGCTATCCCCAAATTTTCTTTTCAAAGTTTTACGTAAGAATGATTTATCATCAGTCAATTGTCTTTCTCCATGATTTTTCAAATTCTTTTCATAGTTGGCTCAACCTCTTCGCTTTTGATTCTTCCGGAGTATCTCAACAATACATGGTGGTGTTTCTCGTCGTAATTCTCAGATTTGGAAGGCTGAAGAAGAGTTTTCCCTCCATATCTTGCTCCATTCTCTTCAAGATTCATGATTCTAGCTTGTTCCACCCTCTCATAATTATTTTCGGTTGTGAGAATTCTTTTCACCCATCCGGAGCAATTCAAGATTCAGTTCAGTTTGATTATCTAGAGGCCATCAATCCAGGTTTATTCATTCGCAGTTTTCAGCTCTCGTTCTCCAAATATTACCGGTGCATCATTGAAATATTCTCCTATCAGTTCGGGATCTATTCGTTCACTTGCATCTAAATCCCCCTCAAGTATCTTCATTCGTTTTCCCAATTCTTCCCGGTGTTCCTCTATCTTTCCTTTGGTCATTTTAATTCTAACGGTGGTTCGTTCAAGAGTTCTCTTATTTATCAATTCATTCGATGTTCCAATCCTACCGGCGGTTCGTCGAAGACATTCTCAAGTTTATGTTATATCTGTCTTAGTATTTTCTACGAGAATAAGTAATATGTCAAATCCGTTCTTTGTCATCGATTTAAATTGATGAAGGATAAGCATAACATAATTCTTATTCTTCTTTCATCAAGTTGATTAATCCCTTCCTTCAGAATTTGTTCATGTTGAATATATTCCAATCCCAAGTGTTTCCATCTTTTCTTTCTGGAGTTCAAAATTTTCCTTGGCCATCTCGTCGGAACCTCCATCTAAATCACCACAAGGCTTGAATCTTTATTCTTTCATCCTTCATTTCTATCTCATCATCCTTTTGTCACCGGAGTTCTTCATGGTGGTTCTTCATGATTTAATTCATTGTTCAAGAGTTATTCAAGATTTTGTTGGAGGAGTTCAAGTATCTTTTCTTCTCGCATCTCGAAGTGCAAATAATTCTCCGTGTTCTTTGAAGTGGAGTTTTGCATTAATTCATTCTTCTCAGCTATTTGATCTTTTCCGTTTGTGGCCGGTTTTCAACTCACAATTTTGAGATGTTTTCCTTAAGACCACAACAAGCTTATTCTTTCGTTGTTGATTTCTCAACAACTCCATTCAATCCTTCCTTCTAAGTTCTTTTCATTCAATTCTTTCAATTCTTCCGGAGGCATTTTATTGTTCGTCTTGTCAAGTAGCATTCCATCTTCTCAAGTTCATGTTCTATTCCATTCATGTTCAACTGGAGTGCTGCCTAAATTTTCTTGTTCTTATTCCTTGTCTATCTCGCTTAACCGGAGTGGTTTCAATGTCTCTATTGTCACCTAGGCTCTTGGTTCTCGTCGTATTCCTTGTTTCCTTATTTTATCGGAGAGCCTCAATCTTGTTCGTCTCCCTTGTACCTTTTCTTCCAAGTTTTTCAACCTCTCAAGGTTCTTTGATTTCACTCATTTGTCCAACAAGCAACTTTGTCTTCCTATTCCTCTTTCGTCTTGTTCCTAAGATCTCGGGGCGAGATCTTCTGTGAGTGGAGGAGAGTTGTAACGCCCCGGATCCGATGCTCGAGTTGCCTTCCTTTTATTTTTAGTTGTTGCCGAGCAGGTGACGCAACCAAGCTCAAGGAGGAGCTTGATGAAGATCGTGTTCTTTATGTTGTTCCGTTTTCCAGTTGATCAGTAGTGGAGCCCAGTTCGGTCGATCGGGGATCTGTGTAGCATTTGGGGTAGTCTTCTTTTATTTTGGTTCCGCAGTCGGACCTTGATTGTATCTGTTTGATGTAATGCTTTATTCATGTAATTGTGTGAAGTGGCGATTGTAAGCCAACTATGTATCTTTTCCCTTATGTATTACATGGGTTGTGTGAAGATTACCTCACTTGCGACATTGCTTTCAATGCGGTTATGCCTCTAAGTCATGCTTCGACACATGGGAGATATAGCCAAATCGAGGGCGTTACATTCATATCCGATCTAAGTGTCATACCTAGTGCATTGGGTCCAATGAAAATCTATTGTGACAATACTGGTGCAATTGCCTTGGCAAAGGAATCCAGATTTCACAAGAGAACCAAGCACATCAAGAGACGCTTCAATTCCATCTGTGATAAAGTCAAGGAGGGAGACATAGAGATTTGCAAGATACATGTGGATTTGAATGTTGCAAACCCGTTGACTAAGGCTCTCTCACGAGCAAAACAGGATCAGCACCAAGACTCCATGGGTGTTAGAATCATTACAATGTAATCTAGATTATTGACTCTAGAGCAAGTGGGAGACTGAAGGAAATATGCCCTAGAGGCAATAATAAAGTTGTTATTTATATTTCCTTATATCATGATAAATGTTTATTATTCATGCTAGAATTGTATTAACCAGAAACTTAGTACATGTGTGAATACATAGACAAACAAAGTGTCACTAGTATGCCTCTACTGGACTAGCTCGTTGATCAAAGATGGTTAAGTTTCCTAGTCATGGACAAAGAGTTGTCATTTGATAAACGGGATCACATCATTAGAGAATGATGTGATTGACTTGACCCATCCGTTAGCTTAGCACTTTGAGCGTTTAGTTTACTGCTATTACTTTCTCCATAACTTATGCATGTTCCGATGACTATGAGATTATGCAACTCCCGAATACCAGATGAACACTTAGTGTGCTATCAAACATCACAATGTAACTGGGTGACTATAAAGATGCTCTACAGGTGTTTCCGATGGTGTTTGTTGTGTTGGCATAGATCGAGATTAGGATTTGTCACTCCGTGTATCGGAGAGGTATCTCTGGGCCCGCTCGGTAATGCACATCACTATAAGCATTGCAAGCAATGTGACTAATGAGTTAGTTGCGGGATGTTACATTACGGAAATAGTAAATAGAGTTGCCAGTAACGAGATTGAATTGGGTATTATAATACCGACGATCGAATCTCGGGCAAGTAACATATCGATGACAAAGGGAACAATGTATGTTGTTATGCGGTTTGACCGATAAAGATCTTCATAGAATATGTAGGAACCAATATGAGCATCCAGGTTCCGCTATTGGTTATTGACCGGAGATGAGTCTCAGTCATGTTACATAGTTCTTGAACCCGTAGGGTCCGCACGCTTAACATTCGGTGATGATCGGTATTATGAGTCATGGACACGACGAGGAGTCTCGGAATGGTTGAGACATAAAGATCGATATATTGGAAGCCTATGTGAAAGCACAAGTGCTCCCCGGGTGATTTTGGTAATTAATGTCAACATATCTCTTATTGGACTAATATTTTCATCTAGCATATTTCAGATAAGGCCAACAGTGGAGTGGCATGGACTAGAGGATGTGGAACCCCTTCAAGATGCTGAGGACAAAGGATTGGGTCAAGCTCAAAGCACAAGACTCTACATTTTTCATTTTAGTGATCCAAGATCACATTGAGTCCATAGGAAAGTCAATACTATTAAGAGGGGTGAGGTGTTGCTTAATGGCTTGCTTGCTCAAAATGCTTAGTGATATGCTCCACAACCCTCAACTACTTTCTCACATCCAAATATGTCCCAAACCAAAAGTCAAACTCAGCCCCACCGATTTTATCTATCCGGCGCCACCGAGTTCACTTGACATAAGCCACCGCCAGAAACCGTAGTCAATTCGGTCTCACCGATGGGATCTCGGTCTCACCGAAATGGGCTTGCAAACACTCTGTTGCCTATTACATCAATTTCGGTCTCACCGAAATATGTAATCGGCTCCACCGAGTTTGCCTAGCCAACTCTCTGTTTGGCTTATTACCAAAATCGGTTCCACCGAGTTTGTGTAATCGGTCCAACCGTGATTAGGCTTTACCCTAACCCTAGCACATCGGTCCCACCAAAAACCCTAACGGTCACATTATGAACTAAATCGGTCTGACCGAGTTGTATGATTCGGTCCCATCGGGTTTGGTGATTTGTGTGTAACGGTTAGATTTTGTGTGGAGGCTATATATACCCCTCCACCCACTCTTCATTAAGTGTGAGAGCCATCAGAACATGCCTACACTTCCAACATACATTTTCTGAGAGAGAATCACCTACACTTGTGTTGAGGTCAAGATATTCCATTCCAACCACATAAATCTTGATCTCTAGCCTTCCCCAAGTTGCTTTCCACTCAAATCATCTTTCTACCAAATCCAATCCTATGAGAGAGAGCTGAGTGTTGGGGAGACTATCATTTGAAGCACAAGAGCAATGAGTTCATCACCAACACACCATTTGTTACCTCTTGGAGAGTGGTGTCTCCTAGATTGGTTAGGTGTCACCTGGGAACCTCCGTCAAGATTGTGGAGTTGAACCAAGGAGTTTGTACGGGCAAGGAGATCGCCTACTTCGTGAAGATCTACCCTAGTGAGGCAAGTCCTTCGTGGGCGACAGCCTTGGTTGGATAGACAAGGTTGCTTCTTCATGGACCCTTCGTGGGTGGAGCCCTTCGTGGACTCGCGCAACCGTTACCCTTCGTGGGTTGAAGTCTCCATCAACGTGGATGTACGATAACACCACCTATCGGAACCACGCCAAAAATCTCCGTGTCTCCATTTGCGTTTGCACACTCTAATCCCATCCCTTTACATTCTTGCAACTTGCATGATTTACTTTCCGCTTCTCATATACTCTTGACATGCTTGCTTGATATGTATTGTGAATGTTCAAACTTGTGCCAAAACTCCACTTCAACTTAAAGACATTAAAAATTGTAACTTTTCTTGCTAAGAGTCTATTCACCCCCCTCTAGACACCTCTTCTCAATCCTATAATTGGTATCAGAGCATTGGTTTCCATTGCTTTGGTTTAAACACCTTTGAAGGAAGATGGATGAGTCTACGTTGGGGAGTCTTAGACGTAGAGTGCCTATTCTTGATGAAAGTATTTTCATGAGTGGAAAAATGAGATGCTTGAGATCTTCAATGAATATCATTTGACCAAGTACATTACTACTCCTTGTGCTTGCATTGTTGACCCTTTGCATCCCACACCCGATGAGGACCTTGACATGATTCACAATCTTAGAACTATCAATCTTATCATTAGAAGATTGCCCAAAAATTTGATTGCTAGCTTACCTACTCTTGATTGTGCCTACACTATATGGAGATTTCTTGAGGAACGATTCCCAAATTATTCCTTGAAAATTCTAGATAAGATTCCTCATAAGTCTATTGCCTTGATTAAGATTAGTTCCAATGATCCCAAGTTTGGTGATTGCTTATTTGAGCTTACTAATCTTACGAGTGAAAAAGGAGATGTTGGAATTATTAGCAATATCATTTCCGAAGTCATTAGAATCCATGGAGATGAACATTGTTACAGTCATGCTTCTAATGAATTACCCTCTTTAGGAGTTGATCCATCACATGACGATATTGAACATGGATACTATGATGAGGATGATGATAGTGACTATGATCTTGATGATGCGATGAGACACTTTGGTCTTATGGCTAATCTTCGTGGCTACATGGCTGGAGGAAAGGAATGGGTCCTTGATAGTGGATGTACTGATCATATGACCAGAGATAAAGATATGTTTCGTGAGCTTGCTGAAAACCACGGCCCTCGAAAGTATGTCACTTTCGGTGATAACTCAAAGGGTAAGGTGGTTGGCCTTGGTAAGGTGGCCATCTCACATGATAGCTCCATAGAAAATGTTATGCTCGTTGAATCTCTTGGTTACAATTTACTTTCCATATCTAGACTTGCTGACATTGGTTTCAATGTCCTTTTTACTGATGTATATTGCCAAGTGTTTCGTAGAGATAACCATAAAATGGTCTTTACAGGTATACGTAGAGGTGATCTTTACATTGTTGATTTCACTAAAAAGGCTCAACCTAGAACTTGCTTAATTGCTAAATCTTCTAATGGCTGGTTGTGGCATAGAAGGCTAGGTCATGTGGGCATGCGAAATCTTGATAAGCTTATTAAAGATGATCATATCCTTGGGGTAAAAGATGTTATATTTGACAAGGATATACTTTGTAGTGCTTGTCAAGCAGGAAAACGAGTTGGAGGAAGTCAGCCCGTGAAGAACATTATGACCACAAGAAGACCGCTCGAGCTACTTCATATGGATCTTTTTGGTCCCAATGCCTATAAAAGTCTCGGTGGTAACTCATTCGGTCTGGTTATATTTGATGATTTTTCAAGATTTACGTGGGTGTTCATTCTTGATGATAAATCGCAGGTCCAAAAGATCTTCAAGAACTTTGCTAGGAAGGCCCAAAATCAATTTGAAGTGAAGATCAAGAAGGTTCGCAGTGACAACGGAACAGAGTTCAAGAACGCAAATGTGGATACCTTTCTTGACGAAGAAGGGATCTCACATGAGTTCTCGGCTACGTACATGACTCAACAAAATGGAGTTGTTGAGAGGAAGAACCGAACTCATATTGAGATGGCTAGAACGATGCTCGATGAGTATAAGACTCCATAACACTTTTGGGCAGAAGCGGTTGAGACAGCTTGTCATGCAACAAATCGCTTGTATCTTCACAAGCTACTCGGCAAGACGGCATACGAGCTCCTCACCGGCAACAAACCCCAAGTTGGATACTTTCGAGTATTTGGCTCAAAGTGCTACATTCTTGATAAGCATCGTTGTTCTAAATTTGCTCCTAAATCTCATGAAGGTTTCCTACTTGGTTATGGCTCAAACTCTCACACTTACCGGGTCTACAACAATTTCACCCGAACGGTTGAAGAAACAATAGATGTGAAGTTTGATGAATCTAACGGCTCGCAAGTAGAGCGATTGCCAATTGATGTAGGAGACAAAGACCCTTCGGAAGCAATTCAAGACTTGTCTATCGGCAAGATTCATCCAACGGAAGTAAAGGAGAGTACCTCGTCCGTCCAAGTGGAAACTTCCAGCTCACGACAAGGTGAACCAAGAGTTGACTTGGAAGCATCCACAAGTGGGACACACCAAGACGAAGAAAACGAGGACGTACACCAAGATGAACCTCATCAACCTCCTTCTCCACCACGAAAAGAGAACGACAGCATCAACAATGAAGAAGGCCAAGAAGAAGAATAAGAAGAAGAAGATGAAGAAGATGTTCCTCCCCGACCCAAGCAAAAGCTTCCACGAGTTCGAGAAAGAGTCGCCAAAGACCATCCCGTCGAGCAAATCTACAATGATATCCAAACCGGGAGAATCACTCGCTCTAAAACTTGTTTGGCTAACTTTTGTGAACATTATTCAGTCATCTCTAGCATTGAACCTATGAAGGTTGAAGAAGCATTGGAAGATCCGGATTGGATAAATGCCATGCATGAAGGGCTACACAACTTTGAGACAAATCAAGTGTGGACATTGGTCAAGAAGATTGACAACAACCACAACATCATCGATACCAAATGGGTGTTTCGCAACAAGCAAGATGAAGACGGTCAAGTCGTCCGCAACAAAGCTCGTCTAGTCGCCCAAGGCTACACTCAAGTCGAAGGTATGGACTATGGTGAGACATACGCCCCCATTGCTAGACTTGAGTCCATCCGCATCTTACTTGCCTATCCTAATCACCATGATATCACTTTATACCAAATGGACATTAAAAGTGCTTTTCTAAATGGTGAAATTGAGGAGGAAGTTTATGTTAAACAACCTCCCGACTTTGTCAATCCTAAGAAACCCGATCATGTTTACAAACTTCACAAAGCCCTTTATGGTCTTAAACAAGCTCCTAGAGCGTGGTATAAATCCTTGACCAAGTTCCTTATTGAAAAATGCTTTGAAATTGGAAAAATAGATTCTACACTTTTTACTAAAAGGGTTAATGGTGAGTTATTTGTATGCCAAATTTATGTTGATGATATCATGTTTGGCTCAACTTACCCTCATTTTAGTGAGAAGTTTGGAAAGCTAATGTCGGAGAAGTTTGAGATGTCTATGATGAGTGAACTCAAATTCTTTCTTGGTTTGCAAATCATGCAAACTAAGGAAGGCACCTTTGTCTCTCAAACTAAGTACACCAAGGACTTATTCAAGAAGTTCAACATGCAAGAAAGCAAAGGTATGAAAACTCCCATGCCTACTAGTGGACATCTTGACTTGACCAAGGACGGTGAACCGGTTGATCAAAAAGTTTACCGCTCTATGATCGGTTCATTGTTATATCCATGTGCTTCTCGTCCCGATATTATGCTAAGTGTGTGCATGTGTGCATGATATCAAGCGGCCCCCAAAGAATGTCATCTTAAGGCTGTGAAAAGGATAGTGAGATACTTAATACATACACCAAATTTTGCCATTTGGTATCCTAAGAGGTCGTCTTTTGATCTTGTTGGCTATTCCGACTCGGACTAAGCCGGAGACAAGGTTGATAGAAAGTCCACTTCGGGTACTTGTCAATTTCTTGGTAGATCTCTTGTGTCTTGGTCTTCCAAGAAACAAAACTCGGTATCCTTATCCACTGCCAAAGCGGAATACATTGCCGCCGATTCATGTTGTGCTCAATTACTTTGGATGACCCAAACTCTTAAAGATTATGGGATCAATGTGAAACATGTTCCATTGCTTTGTGACAATGAGAGTGCTATTAAGATTGCTCACAATCTCGTGCAACATTCTCGAACTAAGTATATTGAAGTTCGTCATCAGTTCATTCGAGATCATGTTGCTAAAGGGGACATTGATCTTAAGCATGTTCATACCGATAAGCAATTGGCGGATATATTCACCAAACCGCTTGATGAGAAAGTCTTTTGCCGCTTGAGAGGTGAATTGAACATCATTGATGCTTCAAACTTGGAGTAGAAACTCCATTTGGATACATGCAAGGTATGAATCTATGACAAATCCTTGACATTTCTCTTATGATGATATTCATATGTCTTGGATATATTTGCACCCTTGCATGTTATCTAACCCTTGTAGGTACTTGGATGAATCTAAATCTATGAGATTGCAACTCCCTCACATCTTGAGCAATCTCTACATCACCAAGTCTCTACAATACGATGGTTGATGACAAGGAAGCACGAAACCCTTCAACATATCCTTTGACAAATTATATGTATCAAATTTCATGATTGTCATTTTGGATACACAAGTGCTCTTCCTTGCAAAACTAACCCATGTAGGTAGATGAACTCAAATTACAAGTGGTTCTCTCAACTCTTGATGAACTACATTAACCTCGACCAACTCACACAAGTTCGACTACATGACTAGGATCAACACCACCACCCAAGGCATGTCATTCCATCTTAGAGAAGCTTAACCTCAAGTGATAGGTCAAAGCAACTCAACAAGATGTGAATACATCAAATGCTTAAACGAAAAAAGGTAACCCCATTTTGAGCTTAAACGATGAGTATGACCTACGATCAAGTGTTCTTACTTGACTCCTGTCGGACTTCGGGTTCCGGCAGACCCTTGAGGTTCGAACACTGGGGTGCGCGTGGAGATTTCGCCTTCTACCTACCTACACCCCTCCGCCTTGCTAAGATCTAAGCTATGGAAAGAACAGTACAAGAGACACAGGGTTTATACTGGTTTGGGCCACTGTTGTGGTGTAATACCCTACTCCAGTGTGTGGTGTGGTGGATTGCCTCTTGGGCTGATGATGATGAGCAGTACAAGGAAGAATAGCCTCGCGAGGGTCTATTCCTGGCTGTGGGGATGAACTGCTAGGAGGAATTCAGTCACCCTTTTCTCTCTCTCTCTCTGTGTGTGATGTTACTCGATCCAATTTTCCCTTCTTTCTACCCTGCGGGTGGCTAGTCCTATTTATAGGCAAAGGCCCTGGGCCTCTTCCCAAATATTGAGCGGGAAGGGCGCCAACAATTGGCCATTCTGAAGGGGAACATCTGGTACACTTATCCTGACTAAAGTTAGTCCTCGCCTGCCAAAGACTCTGGTGGTGACACTGGCTTGGGCTCCACAATGACTTCCTCCCTGCCGTTGGACTGGTCTTGGTCTCATTGCACCGAAACGGGTGCCTTTGCTTGATGCTCTCGCCTGCGCTTGCTCCCTTTGCACCAAAGAGGAAAGGAGGACACTGCGCGGGCTGGCGCCCGCCTGGCGCCCTTGGTCGTCATGGCTTGTGTCACGGGCACCTTGTGAGGTACCCCGCCTTGATCTCTCTGCCTCCTCGCGAGCCAGCCTGATGTGGCCGTGCCTGAGGAAGCTCCGTGTCATCCGCCCCGCGAGGCTTGGCCCCTCGCGAGGGTCTTGGGTCTGCGTCGATGAAGCCGGGCCGTGCTGGCCCCCCTTTGGGCCACGCCGCAGGCCATAGGTAGGCAATTCTGGGGACCCCCGTTCCCAGAACGCCGACAGTAGCCCCCGGGCCCAAGGCGCGCCCGGACTTGGCCGTGCAAGGAGGCGGAAGGGCAAGAGCGAAGCGCCGCGGGCCCTAACAGCCTGCGGCCTTGGGCGTCGCATGGCGGTTGATTGTATGTGGGCGTCTCCACTTCCCCATGTTGCCTCGGCAACTGCACGGATTGGACAAGTCCCTGCATGCAAAGCGGGTCATGATTACCTACGATCGTGGGGGCCGACGGTTGGCCCTCACCGGCTATAAGTACGGATCGGCACGCGCCCTTCCAGTTCATCCCCCCTTGCTTCTCCTTCTTCTTCATGGCCCCGTCAAGGAGGTTCTCGGCCGCAGAGAAGGGGAAGGCTCGCCGGGTTGAGCCTGCCTCTCCCCCGCCCAAGCGCGGCCGAGGGCGCCCTCGCAAACATCTTGTGGCCACCACGGCAGCTCCCCGCGACCGTGGAGATGATTTCCAGCATGGTGACGGGCGGACTGCTGTGGCCGGGGGGCGTGCTTCGGTCGCGCATCCCCCTAGGCCGCGCTTTCGCGCTGCAGAGGTGCTGCCGGAGTTCGTTGTGTGGTCGGCAGAGCCGACTAGCACCCGGCTTCCACTTCCTCGCTTCCTCCTCGGCGAGCTCCCGGTCGGCGCCCCGGGAGGCCTCTGGCTCCAGGCTAACGGCTGCTGCAGCCGGGCCTCATGGGCTTCACTGGAGGTCTCCGTAGCCGGGACCTGGCCTTGGCCCGCGACTGGCAGACGTTTGCCCGCACGCGTGGCCTGAGCCGTCGGTGCACCCTGCACTTCAAGTTTGACGGTGATGCCACCCTCTACGTGAGGGTGTTTGGGGAAGATGGTCGCCGCGCAGGGAGCTGCCCCAAGGACGACGACCGCGGACGGGAACCCAGCTCCGGCGATGATGGATAGGACAGCGCTCGCGTGACTGGCGGCGCTCAGGGTTCCCCCAGCTTCTCTGGTTCTTCTTCAGGCGACGACTCTTCTAGCGGTGGTCACGGTCAGCCTCCATGCCGTCGTATCTGCTTGGGAGGTGGTAGCATGTCTGCCCGCCGTCGCGCCTTGGTGAAGCGCGAGAGGGAGTCTGCCTGAGCCCCGGAGGCAGCTCGAGTCTTCCCTTGAGGCCGGTGTGAGGCGAGCTGCGCCTGATTTGTTCTTTCTTTTCCTTTTTCCTGCGTAAAAAGACAGTAGCGTGAAGCCCCGCGGGGGTGTGTTTGGGTTATTGCTGTTAATCATCGCTTTGCTTCCGTTATCGTGCCTTCCGGCTACGTGCCTGCACGTGGATAGTTCCCGGCCCCAGCCGTGGGGGGCAACCGACCCAGGCCCTGTGTTCGTGTCGCGGTGCCCGTGGGGCATGGACTGGAGGGGTGCTCCTGTAATGGACCCAGGTCACGAAACCTTTGAGAGACTAGGACACGAACACTCGCGAGGGCGCTCGGCTGCCCCCCTCGCGAGGCCTTGCATAAGAGAAATCGAGGCAGGAGAGTAAAAAGTCGAAGAACCGCAAGCCAAAGACGGCAAAAACTTCAATAAAACTTCAAATGAGAATGAACAAGCCAACTGCGGAAAGCAAATGAAAAAGCTGCGTCCAGCACCTAATCTAGTCTTCGACGTCTTCTCACCAGCGCGGAGCTAAGTGCTGCCACTGGGCGTGGGAGGGAGCCCCAGGGCCTGAGGCCGGCGCTCCTGAGACTCCGGGGCGTGTACAGCCCCAACTCATTATTACATGAGAGTGTCACGGGCGGCGAGCTTCACAGGCGTTGGCCTTCTTCACAGGCTCCGGGCCTTTTTGCAAAACGCGATGGCTTCACAGGCATTCGCCTTCTTCACAGGCTCTGGGCCTTTTTCCAAAATGCGATAGCTTCACAGGCATTCACCTTCTTCACAGGCTCTAGGCCTTTTCGAAAACGCGACAACTTCACAGGCATTCGCCTTCTTCACAGGCTCTGGGCCTTTTCCAAAACGCGATAGCTTCACAGGCATTCGCCTTCTTCACAGGCTCTGGGCCTTTTCCAAAACGCGACAGCTTCACAGGC
Organism: Triticum aestivum; assembly: GCF_018294505.1. Taxonomy (NCBI): domain Eukaryota; kingdom Viridiplantae; phylum Streptophyta; class Magnoliopsida; order Poales; family Poaceae; genus Triticum; species Triticum aestivum. The sequence goes on along the minus strand of NC_057803.1, from coordinate 445,408,568 downwards.
ATTCGCCTTCTTCACAGGCTCTGGGCCTTTTCCAAAACGTGACAGCTTCACAGGCATTCTCCTTCTTCACAGGCTCTGGGCCTTTTTAGGGGTAGAACCTCCGGAGGTGCTGGATGTTCCATGCGTTCTGGACTAGCACCCCCTCCTGAGTCTCCAAGCGCGCGGAGCCAGGCTTGGAAACATGAACAACCTTGAACGGGCCCTCCCACATGGGAGAGAGCTTGTGCAGTCCCTCCCTGGAGAGAACCCGCCTGAGCACGAGGTCTCCTACCTCGAGAGTTCTGGGGCGGATGTTGCGGCAGTGATATCGTCGTAGTGCTTGTTGGTACCTCGCCGCTCGCAGCGCAGCTTCTCGGCAACGTTCCTCCCCCAGCACAAGGTCCATCCCCCGCATGGCGTCCTGCTGCGCCTCATCGAACGCCAGGACCCACGCGGAGCGACGTCTGACCTCGTGAGGGAGGACCACTTCGGCTCCGTAGACCAGGAAGAACGGGGTCTCTCCAGTCGGCTTGGTCGCGGTTGTGCGGATGGACCACAACATGGACTGAAGCTTGTTGTACCAACCTCTGCCGCAGGCCTCCAGCTTCTTCTTGAACGTCCTGGTCTTGAGGCCCCTCAGGACCTTTGTGTTGGCTCGCTCGGCCTGGCCGTTGCTTCGGGGGTGCGCCACTGAAGCGTAGCATATCTGCGTTCCAAGGTTAGCACGGTATGTTTTGAAGAGGTTACTGGTGAACTGCGAACCGTTGTCCGTGATGATGCGGTTCGGCATCCCGAACCGGCTCACGATGCCCCTCATGAACTTAACCGCGGAACCCGCAGGGATGGTGCGGACGGCCTCTACTTCAGCCCACTTGGTGAACTTGTCCACGGCGACATAGAGGTAGCGGTAGCCCCATGGCGCCCGAGGAAACGGGCCCAGGATGTCCAGCCCCCAGACTGCGAATGGCCACGAAAGGGGTATAGTCTGCAGGCCTCCTGCCGGCTGATGGATCTGCTTGGCGTGGAACTGGCAGGCCTCACAAGCTTTCACTAGTTCGACGGCGTCATTGAGGGCGGTGGGCCAATAAAACCCACTGCGGAACGCCTTGCCGACGAGGGTCCATGATGATGAATGATGTCCACAGTCTCCGCCGTGTATTTCTTCCAGCAGTTCCTTTCCTTGCTCCCTGGAGATGCAGCGCAGGGATACATCGTTTGGTCGCTTTCGGTAGAGCTCTCCATCCTTGATGCAGTATGCCGTGGCCTGCCGTGCCACACGCTCCGCTTCCTCCTCCTTCTCCGGCAGGGTCCCTTGTGTTAAGTAACTCCGGAGCTCCGTGATCCAGCACCCCTCCTGAGGTTCCATCGTCAGGAGCAGGCGTGCTCCTGAGGCCGGGCCATAGGCCGGAGCTCCTGAGGCAGGTGGCTGGGGGAGCTCCTCCCGAGGCTGAGCCGTGTTTGACAATGACGGCAGGGCTGAGGGCTTGAAGAGCCGCTCCTCGAAAATGCCAGGCTCCTGAGGTAACTGCCTGGACGCCCGTTTGGCAATGTCGCCGGCCTCCTGATTGGTGCCACGGGGCACGTGCTGCAACTCCAACCCCCCAGAATTGCTTCTCCATCCTGCGGACCTCCACAAGGTAGGCTTCCATGTGCTCATCTTTCGGCTCGTACACCTTGTTGGAGAAATTGACAAGGAGCTGCGAATCGCCCTTGATGGTGAGGCGTTTCACCCCCAGGGCAGCTGCGGCCTTCAAGCCCGCTATTAAACCTTCATACTCCGCTATGTTGTTGGAGACCTTTTCACCTTGCTGGAAGCAGAGCTGCACATCCTAGTAGAGCTTGTCCTGAGTGGGCGATATAAGCACCGCCCCAGCCCCAGCGCCATGCCTGGAGAACGCCCCATCGAAGTACATGACCCAGCCTTCTGGCGCCTCGCTCCCCAGGGAGAGGGACCGATCCTCGTCGGCCTTGAGGCCTGGTGCCTCCGTCCATTTTGCCACAAAATCCGCCAATGCTGCTCCCTTGATGACTCTGGTCGTGCTGAATTCGAGCTGAAATGCTTGCAGTTCTATGTTCCACTCAGCGACCCTTCCAGCTGAGTTAGGGCTCCTGAGCACTCTCTCCAGGGGGTATGACGAGACGACCTTGATGGGGTGACCCTGAAAATAGTGCCGCAGCTTGCGTGAGGCCACCAGTAGTGCGAGGAGGAGTTTCTGAGGCATGGGGTACCGTGCCCTCGCGTCCCGCAACACCGTGCTGACGAAGTACACTGGGTGCTCAACGAGGTTGGGTGCGTCAGTGCTGGTGGCTCCCTTCGGAGACCATGGCGCCTCCTGAGGCGATGAGGCCTCCTGAGGCTGGCCATCTGGGAGAGGGGCCTCTTCCGCCTCCGGTGCACTCCTCTGCGGCGGCGGATCCTCCTCAGCCGCGGTGGCGGTTTCTGTGGGCCTTCCTTGTTCCCGTTTTGCCTTGTCCCGTGTTGCTGCCGTGGTTTTGATTCGACGCTCCTCTCTAACCACCACCAGGGTTGCGCTGGCGGAGTAGGGAGTGGCGGCGAGGTAAAGCACCAGGGGCTCTTGAGGGCGCGGAGCCACCATGACCGGTGGGCTGGTCAGGTATCTCTTGAGATCCTGGAACGCCTTGTCGGCCTCTTCAGTCCACTCAAAGGGCCCTTTTTCTTCATTAGCTGGAAGAAAGGCAGCGCTTGCTCCCCCAACTTGGAGATGAAGCGCCCTAGCGCGGTCACGCACCCAGTGAGCTTCTGCATTTCTCTGAGGGTTTTTGGCGGGCTCATATCCTCCACCGCCTTGACCTTTTCCGGGTTAGCCTCGATGCCTTGGTGGGACACGAGGAAACCCAAGAGCTTGCCCGAGGGGACTCCGAACACACACTTCTCTGGATTGAGCCGCAAGTTCATTGCGTCGAGGCTCGGGAAGGTTTCCTCCAGGTCTTGTATCAGGGTCCTGGCCTCCCGAGACTTTACCACAATGTCATCGACGTAAGCTTCAACATTCTTCCCGAGCTGCGGGCCCAAGGTGATGTGCATCAGCCGCTGAAAGGTCGCCCCTGCGTTACGCAGTCCGAATGGCATGCATGTGTGGTAGTCCACCCCACACGGGGTTAGGAAGGCTGTCTTTTCGACGTCTTCTACCGCCATCTTGATCTGGTGATACCCGGAGAAGGCATCCAAGAAGCATAGCAGGTCGCATTCCGCGGTGGAATCGACGATCTGGTCGATGTGGGGGAGCAGGAACGGGTCTTGCGGGCATGCCTTGTTGAGGTTGGTGAAGTCGACACACATGCGCTCCTTCCCTCCCTTCTTTGGCACAACGACAGGGTTGGCCAACCAATCCGGGTATCGGACCTCGCGAATGACCCCAGCGGCTTCTAGTTTGCGGGTCTCTTGGACGATGAAGGCCTGCTTTTCTGTGGACTGCCGCCTTGCCTTCTTCTTGTTTGCGCGCAGGAACCCGACCAGGGCCTGCTCCTGCTCGGGTTCGAGGTTGGCGCCTATGGTGAAAGTGGCGTTGGTGGACCCGCCCTCATCGACGGGTATCTACTTGGTTTCTGCCTTGTCTTGGGCGAACAACTGTTTCTTCTTGGCTGGTGCAGCCCCCTTGGGCTCGGGGGTCTCTGAGTCAGCGGGCTGCGCCGACGCCGCCGTCTTGAAGGCGAGCTTGAGCACCCGCAGCGCGTCTCCGGTGTCCCCGTGCACGGTGAGGACACCGCTGCTCCCGGGCATCTTCATGAGGTTGTACGCCGGGTGCGTCGCGGCCATGAACTGGGCCAGCGCTGGGTAGCCGAGGATGGCGTTGTAGGGGAGGCCGATGGGGGCGATGTTGAAGTCGACCAGCTCCGTGCGGAAGTTGTTGTAGGTGCCGAAGGTTACTGGGAGCCGGATCTGTCCCAAGGAGCTGGATGATCCGCCCCCAACGCCTGAGAAGGGTCGGCTGGGTTGCAGCCGTTCCAGGGGTATGCAGAGGAGGTTGAAGGCCTCGACCGAGAGCACGCTGAGGCCCGCACCGCCATCGATGAGAGTTCTGGTGACGGCCACCAGGCAGATGGTGGGGGTGCACAGCATGGGGAGCACACCCGAGCAGGCCGAGTTGGAGGGGTGGTCCTCCGAGCTGAAGGTCAGGCCGGCCTTGAGCGCCGCCCGGTCTGGGAGAGCCCCCTGCCGTGTGGAAGCGGCGCTGACCTAGTGGATGAACGGCTTGACGTGGTGACTTGTAGGCGGCGCCTGCGAGCCACCCAGGAGGGCCGCGACGACCGGGGGTGTTGGTGTAGCATGGTGAGCGGGGAAGAGGCTGCGGGGCTCTTCCCAAGAGGCCACGGAGGCTGCCGGCAGGTGGAGCAGCCACGCGCGCGGAGCGCCGGTGAGGGCCATGGGGAGCTAGTTAGCCATGACCCTATCGTCATCTCCAGCTTCGAGGATGGCCTCCTCGTACGCCAGCAAGAAGGCCAGCGGATCAGTCGCGCCGCCGTAGCGCGGCGGCGTCGTTGGCTTGAACTTGTCCGGCCACCGTACCCGTTGCAGGGCTGGGGCCAGGGCTCGAATCCCCCTGGCCCCCGTACTGGCGCTGGCGGCCGGAGCGGGCGACACGCTACTCATCGTGAGGCAGGTCGTGGCGGTGGCGGAAGGGAAAACTCCGGTGCACCCCCTACCTGGCGCGCCAAATGTCGGATTTCGGGTTCCGGCAGACCCTTGAGGTTCGAACATTGGGGTGCACGCGGAGATTTCGCCTTCTACCTACCTGCAGCCCTCCGCCTTGCTAAGATCTAAACTATGGAAAGAACAGTACAAGAGACACAGGGTTTATAGTGGTTCGGGCCACCGTTGTGGTGTAATACCCTACTCTAGTGTGTGGTATGGTGGATTGCCTCTTGGGCTGATGATGATGAGCAATACAAGGAAGAACAGCCTCGCGAGGGTCTGTTCTTGGCTGTGGGGATGAACTGCTAGGAGGAGTTCAGTCACCCTTTTCTCTCTCTCTCTCTCTGTGATGTTACTCGATCCGATTTTCCCTTCTTTCTACCCTGTGGGTGGCTAGTCCTATTTATAGGCAAAGGCCTTGGTCCTCTTCCCAAATATTGAGCGGGAAGGGCGCTATAGGATCTAGAAGTGGATGTGTCTAAAGGGGGGGTGATTAGACACTTAGTGCTAAAGTTGCAATCTTTAAGCTTTTTCGGTTTAAGTGGGGTTTATTCACAATTTCAGCACATGCAATACATATCAAGCAAGCATGCAAAGAGTGTATGAGCAGCGGAATGTAAATCATGCAACTTGCAAGAATGTAAAGGGAAGGGTTTGGAGAGATCAAACGCAATTGGAGACACGGATGTTTTTCCCGTGGTTCGGATAGGTGATGCTATCCTACATCCACGTTGATGGAGACTTCAACCCACGAAGGGTAACGGTTGCATGAGTCCACACAGGGCTCCACCCAAGGGCAACGGTTGCGCGAGTCCACGAAGGGCTCCACCCACGAAGGGTCCATGAAGAAGCAACCACCCACAAAGGGTCCACGAAGAAGCAACCTTGTCTATCCCACCATGGCCATCGCCCACGAAGGACTTGCCTCACTAGCGGTAGATCTTCACGAAGTAGGCGATCTCCTTGCCCTTACAAACTCCTTGGTTCAACTCCACAATCTTGTCGGAGGCTCCCAAGTGACACCTAGCCAATCTAGGAGACACCACTCTCCAAGAAGTAACAAATGGTGTGTAGGTAATGAACTCCTTGCTCTTGTGCTTCAAATGATAGTCTCCCCAACACTCAACTCTCTCTCATAGGATTTGGATTTGGTGGAAAGAAGATTTGAGTGGAAAGCAACTTGGGAAGGCTAGAGATCAAGATTCATATGGTAGGAATGGAATGTCTTGATCTCAACACATGAGTAGGTGGTTCTCTCTCAGAACATATGTGTTGGAATGGTGTGTGTGTTCTGATGGCTCTCTCACTTAATGAGAAAGAGGTGGAGGGGTATATATAGCCTCCACACAAAATCCAACCGTTACACACAATTTACCAATCTCGGTGGGACCGAATTAGAATACTCGGTCTGACCGAAATAGTAAACCTAGTGACCGTTAGGAATTTCGGTGGGACTGACATGCAACTCGGTAGGACCGATTTGGTTAGGGTTTGGGCATAACGTAATCTCGGTGAGACCGATTACACAAACTCGGTGGGACCGAATTTGGTAATTAGCTAACCAGAGAGTTGGTCAGGCAAACTCGGTGGGGCCGATTTGCTTTTTCGGTAAGACCGAGTGGAACTCGGTGAGACCGAAAAGTTACAAAGGGGAAACACTGAGTTTACATTGCAATCTCGGTGGGACCGATTGCATATCTCGGTGGGACCGAGAATATTGCAATAGGTAACAGAGAGTTTGCAATCCCATCTCGGTGCGACCGAGAGCCTTATCGGTAGAACCGAATTGCTAGGGTTTGGCAGTGGCTAATGACAAGTGAAACTCGGTGGCGCCGGATAGGAAGAATCGGTAAGACCGAGTTTGGCTTAGGGTTTAGGTCATATGTGGAAGTGGGAAAGTATCTGAGGATTTTGGAGCATATCATTAAGCACATGAAGCAAGAGGCTCATTAAGCAACACCTCATCCCTCCTTGATAGTATTGGCTTTTCCTATGGACTCAATGTGATCTTGGATCACTAAAATGTAAAATGAAGAGTCTTGAGCTTGAGGCTTTAGCCAATCCTTTGTCCTTAGCATCTTGAAGGAATTCCCACAACCTTTAGTCCATGCCACTCCATTGTTGAACTTATCTGAAACATGCTAGACAGAAACATTAGTCCAACAAGAGATATGCTGTCATCAATTATCAAAACCACCTAGGGAGCACTTGTGCTTTCAATCTCCCCCTTTTTGGTAATTGATGGCAACATACATCAAAGCTTTAGATAAAGATATAAAGAACAACAAGTAAAGTTTTGGAAGGACATGTAACAAGCATAGACTCCCCCTACATGTATGCACTCATGTAAATATGAAATATAGAGGCATGTGAGAGCATAATCATGACAGAGTAAACAATGTGTTACATGTATCTTGGCCATATGCATCAGAGCAAAAGATTATCAAGGAAAATACCTTCATGCTCATGAGTCCTTCTTGCAAACAGTATGTACATAAGCAAGAACTCCTCATACTCATGATTTTGATGCATATACTTACCTTGTGGTCTCGAGTTGGCTTAGGATGGAATGAACCTGCAAACAAGGTTAGATAACACAGGTACGTCCACTAGCCAGAGCAAACCAAAGAAACCACAAGAATACCAAGACTGGGATGACATGTAGAGAGTGAGTACAGGTACCACATTGGATTCAACATGTCCCCAAGAATAAAGATGTGCAATGAATTTGGCTGATTTCTTTTCCCTTAGGTGTCTTGCTCCCCCTGAATCTTACATGGGATATTGGGAGAAGATGGGAAACAGAAAATCAGAGCTGAAGGATATGAATAGAACTTAATTCAAATGAGTTCATATGAACGTGTCTTTTCCCCAAAAAGACATGTGGCATCTCTCCTCTTGAACATCAAGCATCTGGGATCCTTGAGACTTTCTCTCCCCCTTATTACTTTATTACTTTCTCTCTTGTAGGTTTGGTCCTTGAGACTGTTTCTCTCCCTGATGTGATCTCTTTCTCCTACAAGCTTTGATGTGATCTCTCTCTCCCCCTTTGACATCAATTTCCAAGAAGGTTTTTCCTGGAATCCGTCGAATAGGTTTGGTCCTTGAGATTCAGCACAAAGTAGAGGATAAAATTGTGATGCTTGTGGAGGACAAGATTCATTGAGTGGAGCTGGATCACAGGAAAGGTAGAACAAGTGGCAAACTGTTTTTCTGGTTGCAAAGTCGGTGGCACTGAGTAGCATATTTCGGTGGTACCGAGAAGATTCGGTTGGACCGAAATTTGCAAGTCGGTGAAACCGAGTTTACATAGAGAAAAACACTTGTCACCTCAGCTCACTAGTCAAGTAAGATCTCACAAAGATTTGCAATGAATTAGCTGAAGGATTTGCAAGGAATTTGATGCAGAAATATGCAGAACAAGAACAAAAAGGAAAAGAGTGAAAGTTTCTAGATGAAGTTTTTGTTTTTGTTTTGTTTGAAAAAGAAGGAAACAAATATGCAAGGGACAAATGCAGTAACTCAGAAAAGAACACAAGAGAACTTCATCTAGAATTGGGCGGTGACATAGTCACCTATGTTAGAGTACATTGACTTAGGAGTCAAGTGAGAACACTTGATCATAGGTCATACTCATCGTTTAAGCTCAAAATGGGGTTACCATTTTTCGTTTAAGCATCTTGATGTATTCACATCTTGTTGAGTTGCTTTGACTCATGTCTTGGAGTAAAGCTTCTCTAAGATGGAATAACATACCTTGGGTGGTGATGTGGTTCTTGCTCATGTAGTTGAACTTGTGTGGGTGCTCAAGATTGATGTAGTTCATCAAGAGTTGGGAGCACCACTTGGAGTTTGAGTTCATCTACCTACATGGGTTAGTTCTTGCAAGGAAGAGCACTTGTGTATCCAAATATGACAATCATGAGGCTTAACATAGAATTTGTCAAAGGATATGTTTGAATGGTTTCGTGCTTCCTTGTCTTTAACCACCATTGTGTAGAGTCTTGGTGATGTAGAGATTGCTCAAGATGTGAGTGAGTCGCAATCTCATGGAATTAGATTCAACCAAGCACCTACATGGGTTAGACAACATGCAAGGTGCAAATATATCCAAGACATAACATAGTTATCATAAGAGATACATCATGGATTAGTCATAAGCTCATGTCTTGCATGGATCCCATGGAGTTTCTACTCCAAGTTCGAAGCATCAATGATGTTCAATTCTCCTCTCAGCCTGCAAAACACTTTCTCATCAAGCGGTTTAGTGAATATATCCGCTAATTGCTTATCAGTGCGAACATGCTTAAGATTGATGTCACCCTTAGCAACATGATCTCGAATGAAATGATGACGAACTTCAATATTCTTAGGTCGAGAATGTTGTACAGGATTATGACCAATTTTGATAGCACTTTCATTGTCACAAAGCAGTGGAACATGTTTCACATAAATCCCATAATCTTTAAGAGTTTGGGTCATCCAAAGTAATTGAGCACAACATGAACCAGCGGCAATGTATTCCGCTTCGGCGGTGGATAAGGATACCGAGTTTTGTTTCTTGGAAGACCAAGACACAAGAGATCTACCAAGAAATTGACAAGTACCCGAAGTGGACTTTCTATCAACCTTGTCTCCGGCATAATCTGAGTCGGAATAGCCAACAAGATCAAAAGAAGACCTTTTAGGATACCAAATGCCAAAATTTGGTGTATGGATTAAATATCTCACTATCCTTTTCACAGCCTTAAGATGACAATCTTTAGGACCAGCTTGATATCGTGCACACATGCACACACTTAGAATAATATCGGGGTGTGAAGCACATAGGTATAACAATGAACCAATCATAGAGCGATAAACCTTTTGATCAATAGGTTCTCCATCTTTGGTCAAATCATTATGTCCACTAGCAGGCATGGGTGTAGACATACCTTTGCATTCTTTCATATTGAACTTCTTGAATAAGTCCTTGGTGTACTTTGTTTGAGAGACAAATGTACCTTCCTTAGTTTGCTTGATTTGTAACCCGAGAAAGAATTTGAGTTCGCTCATCATAGACATCTCAAACTTCTCTGACATTAGCTTTCCAAACTTTTCACTAAAGAGAGGGTTAGTTGAACCAAATATGATGTCATCAACATAAATTTGGCATACAAATAGTTCTCCATTAACCCTTTTAGTAAAAAGAGTAGAATCAATTTTACCAATTTCAAAACCACTTGTAGTAAGGAACTTGGTCAAGCATTTATACCATGCTCTAGGATCTTGTTTAAGACCATAAAGAGCTTTGTGAAGTTTGTAAACATGATTTGGTTTCTTAGGATTGACAAAGCCGGGAGGTTGTTTGACATAAACTTCCTCCTCTATTTCTCCATTTAGAAAAGCACTTTTAATGTCCATTTGGTACAAGGTGATATTATGGTGATTAGCATAGGCAAGTAAGATGCGAATGGATTCAAGTCTAGCAACGGGAGCATACGTCTCACCATAGTCCATACCTTCGACTTGTGTGTATCCTTGGGCGACGAGACATGCTTTGTTGCGGACCACTTGTCCATCTTCATCTTGCTTGTTGTGAAACACCCATTTGGTACCAATGATGTTGTGGTTGTTGTCGGGCTTCTCAACCAATGTCCAAACTTGGTTTTTCTCAAAATTATGTAGCTCTTCATGCATAGCGTTTATCCAATCCGGATCTTCCAATGCTTCTTCAACCTTCATTGGTTCAATGCTAGAGATGAATGAATAGTTTTCACAAAAGTTAGCTAAACGAGTTCTTGAGCGAGTGATTCTCTCGGTTTGTATACCATTGAGGATTTGCTCGACTGGATGATCTTTGGCAATTCTTGCTCGAACTCGTGAGAGCTTTTGCTTGGGTCTTCGTTGAACATCTTCTTCATCCTGTTCTTCTTCTTGGCCTTCTTCATTGTTGACGTCGTCGTTCTCTTGTTGTGGTGGAGAAGGAGGTTGTTGATGTTCATCTTGACGTACTTCCTCGTTTTCTTCATCTTGGTGTGTCCCACTTGTGGATGCTTCCGTGTCGATTCTTGGTTCACCTTGTTGTGAAGTAGAAGCTTCCACTTGGACGGATGATGTACTCTCCTTCACCTCCGTTGGACGAATTTTCCCAATGGACAAGTCTTGAATTGCTTCCGAAGGGTCTTTGTCTCCTACATCAATTGGCAATTGCTCTACTTGCGAGCCATTAGATTCATCAAACTTCACATCTACCGTCTCTTCAACCTTTCGGGTGAAATTGTTGTAGACACGATGAGTGTGAGAGTTTGAGCCATAACCAAGTAGAAAACCTTCATGAGATTTAGGAGCAAATTTTGAATGACGATGCTTATCAAGAATGTAGCACTTTGAGCCGAATACTCGAAAGTATCCAACTTGAGGCTTGTTACTGGTGAGGAGCTCGTATGCCGTCTTGCCGAGTAGCTTGTGAAGATATAAGCGATTTGTTGCGTGACAAGGTGTCTCAACCGCTTCTGCCCAAAAGTGCATTGGCGTCTTGTATTCATCAAGCATCGTTCTTGCCATTTTGATGAGCGTCCGGTTCTTCCTCTCAACAACTCCATTTTGTTGAGGTGTGTACGTAGCCGAGAACTCGTGTGAAATCCCTTCTTCGTCAAGAAAGGTGTCCACATTTGCGTTCTTGAACTCCGTCCCGTTGTCACTCCGAACCTTCTTGATCTTCACATCAAACTGATTTTGGGCCTTCCTAGCGAAGTTTCTGAAGATCTTCTGGACCTGCGACTTGTCATTAAGAAAGAACACCCACGTAAATCTTGAAAAATCATCAACTATAACTAGACCAAAAGAATTTCCACCAAGACTCTTGTAGGCGTTGGGACCAAAAAGATCCATGTGAAGCAGCTCGAGTGGCCTCCTTGTGGTCATGATGTTCTTCACGGGATGTCTTCCTCCAACCTGTTTACCTGCTTGACAAGCACTGCAAAGTCTATCCTTATCAAATATGACATCGTTAACTCCAAGGATATGATTTCCTTTAATAAGCTTGTCAAGGTTTCTCATGCCAACGTGACCTAGTCGTCTATGCCACAACCAACCTTTTGAGGATTTAGCAACAAAGCAAGTTTTAGATTGTGCCTTTTTAGAGAAATCGACAATGTAAAGATCACCTCTACGCATACCCGTAAAGACCATTTTATGATTGTCTCGACGAAATACTTGGCAATCTACCTCAGTAAATAGGACATTCAAACTGAAATCAACAAGTCTAGATACTGAAAGTAAGTTGTAGCCAAGATATTCAACGAGCATGACATTTTGAATGGAACTATCATGTGAGATGGCCACCTTACCAAGGCCAATCACTTTATCCTTTGAATTATCACCAAAGGTGACATATTTTCGAGGGCCGTTGTTTTCAGCAAGTTCACGGAACATCTCTTCATCTCCGGTCATATGATCAGTGCATCCACTATCAAGGACCCATTCCTTTCCTCCTGATTCATATCCCCGAAGATTTGCCATAAGACCAAAATGTCTCATTGCATTATCAAGATCGGAGTCACTATCATCATCATCATAATATTCATGTTCATCATGATCTTGTGACTCATCATTTCCTAGAGAGGGTAATTCATTAGATAAATGATCAAAGTGGTTGCTTTTATGAATTCTTATAGCTTTGAGTATGATATCATTAATGATTCCAACATCTCCTTTAGCATATTTAAGATTTGCAAGTTCAAGAAGACATTTGCCAAAACTAGGATCACTAGAGTTCATCTTACTCAAGGCAATAGATTTATGGAGAATTTCATCCAAAGTTTTCAAGAAGTGATTGGGAAACCGTTCCCCAAGAAATTTCCATATAGTATAGGCGCAATTTTGAGTAGGCAAACTAGCAATCAAATCTTTGGGCAATCCTCTAATGATGAGCTCAATAGTTCTAAGATTGCGAATCATGTCAATATCTTCATCTAGGGTAGGATGCAAGGGATCAATATGGGGTGCACAAGGGCTAGCAATATACTTGTTCAAATGATATTGATTGAAGATTACAAGCATCTCATTTTTCCACTCATGAAAATACTTTCCATCAAGAATAGGCACTCTATGTCTAAGACTCCCTAGAGTAGACACATCCATCTTCCTCCAATGGTGATTAAACCAAGGCAATGGAGACCAAAGCTCTGATACCACTTGTAGGATCTAGAAGTAGATGTGTCTAAAGGGGGGTGATTAGACACTTAGTGCTAAAGTTGCAATCTTTAAGCTTTTTCGGTTTAAGTGGGGTTTATTCACAATTTCAGCACACGCAATACATATCAAGCAAGCATGCAAAGAGTGTATGAGTAGCGGAATGTAAATCATGCAACTTGCAAGAATGTAAAGGGAAGGGTTTGGAGAGATCAAACGCAATTGGAGACACGGATGTTTTTCCCGTGGTTCGGATAGGTGGTGCTATCCTACATCCACGTTGATGGAGACTTCAACCCACGAAGGGTAACGGTTGCGTGAGTCCACAAAGGGCTCCACCCAAGGGCAACGGTTGCGCGAGTCCACGAAGGGCTCCACCCACGAAGGGTCCATGAAGAAGCAACCACCCACAAAGGGTCCACGAAGAAGCAACCTTGTCTATCCCACCATGGCCATCGCCCACGAAGGACTTGCCTCACTAGCGGTAGATCTTCACGAAGTAGGCGATCTCCTTGCCCTTACAAACTCCTTGGTTCAACTCCACAATCTTGTCGGAGGCTCCCAAGTGACACCTAGCCAATCTAGGAGACACCACTCTCCAAGAAGTAACAAATGGTGTGTAGGTAATGAACTCCTTGCTCTTGTGCTTCAAATGATAGTCTCCCCAACACTCAACTCTCTCTCATAGGATTTGGATTTGGTGGAAAGAAGATTTGAGTGGAAAGCAACTTGGGAAGGCTAGAGATCAAGATTCATATGGTAGGAATGGAATGTCTTGATCTCAACACATGAGTAGGTGGTTCTCTCTCAGAACATATGTGTTGGAATGGTGTGTGTGTTCTGATGGCTCTCTCACTTAATGAGAAAGAGGTGGAGGGGTATATATAGCCTCCACACAAAATCCAACCATTACACACAATTTACCAATCTCGGTGGGACCGAATTAGAATACTCGGTCTGACCGAAATAGTAAACCTAGTGACCGTTAGGAATTTCGGTGGGACTGACATGCAACTCGGTAGGACCGATTCGGTTAGGGTTTGGGCATAACGTAATCTCGGTGAGACCGATTACACAAACTCGGTGGGACCGAATTTGGTAATTAGCTAACCAGAGAGTTGGTCAGGCAAACTCGGTGGGGCCGATTTGCTTTTTCGGTAAGACCGAGTGGAACTCGGTGAGACCGAAAAGTTACAAAGGGGAAACACTGAGTTTACATTGCAATCTCGGTGGGACCGATTGCATATCTCGGTGGGACCGAGAATATTGCAATAGGTAATAGAGAGTTTGCAATCCCATCTCGGTGCGACCGAGATCCTTATCGGTAGAACCGAATTGCTAGGGTTTGGCAGTGGCTAATGACAAGTGAAACTCGGTGGCGCCGGATAGGAAGAATCAGTAAGACCGAGTTTGGCTTAGGGTTTAGGTCATATGTGGAAGTGGGAAAGTAGCTGAGGATTTTGGAGCATATCATTAAGCACATGAAGCAAGAGGCTCATTAAGCAACACCTCATCCCTCCTTTATAGTATTGGCTTTTCCTATGGACTCAATGTGATCTTGGATCACTAAAATGTAAAATGAAGAGTCTTGAGCTTGAGGCTTTAGCCAATCCTTTGTCCTTAGCATCTTGAAGGAATTCCCACAACCTTTAGTCCATGCCACTCCATTGTTGAACTTATCTGAAACATGCTAGATAGAAACATTAGTCCAACAAGAGATATGTTGTCATCAATTATCAAAACCACCTAGGGAGCACTTGTGCTTTCAGGCGCCAACAATTGGCCATTCTGAAGGGGAACATCTAGTACACTTATCCTGACTAAAGTTAGTCCTCGCCTGCCAAAGACTCCGGTGGTGACGCTGGCTTGGGCTCCAGAATGACTTCCTCCCTGCCGTTGGATTGATCTTGGTCTCGTTGCACCGAAACAGGTGCCTTTGCTTGATGCTCTCGCCTGCGCTTGCTCCCTTTGCACCAAAGAGGAAAGGAGGACACTGCGCGGGCTGGCGCCCGCCTGGCGCCCTTGGTCGTCATGGCTTGCGTCACGGGCACCTCGTGAGGTACCCCGCCTTGATCTCTCCACCTCCTCGCGAGCCAGCCTGATGTGGCCGTGCCTGAGGAAGCTCCGTGTCGTCCGCCCCGCGAGGCTTGGCCCCTCGCGAGGGTCTTGGGTCTGCGTCGATGAAGCCGGGCCGTGCTGGGCCCCCTTTGAGCCACGCCGCAGGCCGCAGACAGGCAAGTTTGGGGACCCCCGTTCCCAGAAAGCCGACAACTCCTTAGTCAATATACTCTAACATAGGTGACTTTGTCACTGCCCAATTCTAGATGAAGTTCTCTTGTGTTTCCTTGTTTTTTTACTTCATCTAGATTTTCTTTTCCTTGTTTTGTTCTGCATTCCTTGCATCCAATTCCTTGGAAATCCTTGTGAGATTTTACTTGCCTAGTGAGTTGAGGTGACAAGTGTTTTCACTGTGATGAACTCGGTCACACCAGTTTGTTTCCTTCGGTCCAACCGGATCCGTTCGGCGCCACCGAAGAACACAACTCGGTGCTACCGATTTCACTACAGGAAAGACATCTTGCCACCTGTTCCTGCATTCTTTTTGCTCCAGCTCCACTCAATGCTTCTTGTCCTCTACCAGCATCACATTCGACTTGCTGCTTTGCTCTGTGACTCAAGGACCAAACCCATTTGTACCAAAAATCCAGAAGAACCCTTCTTTGAAATTGATGTCAAAGGGGGAGAGAGAGATCACATCAAAGCCTAATCATTTCTATAGGGGGAGATTACTCAGGGGAGAGTGTAAGAAACCCCATATGCTTGGTGATCAAGAGGATAGAAGTAACATATCTTTAAGAAAGGAAAGACATGTTCATAGATGATTGTTTGCATTAGCTCTGTTTTTCTATTCCCTATCTTCTCCCAGTATCCCAAGCTAGATTCAGGGGGAGCAAGACATCTAAGGGAAGGAAATCCTTGAGATTCTTGAATTCATTGGACATCTTTACCTTTGGGGACATGTCTATATCCAATAGAGTACTCAGTACTCACACTCTACATGTCATCCCAATCTTGGTATTCTTGTGGTTTCTTTGTTTGCTCTGACTAGTAGATATATCTGTGTTATCTAACCTTGTTTACTCGGGTTCATTCTGTCCTAAGCCAACTCAAGACCACAAGGTAAGTATATGCATCACACTCATGTGCATGAGGACTTCTTGCCGATGTACATATTGTTTGCAAGAAGGACTCATTAGCATGTAGGTACATTCCCTATATTTACATCTTTTGCTCTGATGCATATAGCCAAGATACATGTAACACATTGCTTACTCTGTCATGCTGTGCATTCACATGTTCTTATATTCCATATTTACATGATTGCATACATATAGGGGGAGCCTATGCAATGTACATGTCCTTCCAAAGCTTTACTTGTTATTCTCTATATCTTTATCTAAAGCTTTGATGTATGTTGTCATCAATTACCGAAAAGGGGGAGATTGAAAGCACAAGTACTCCCCAGGTGATTTTGGTAATTAATGTCAATATATCTCTTGTTAGACTAATATTTTCATCTAGCATATTTCAGATAAGTCCCATAGTGGAGTGGCATGGACTAGAGGATGTGGAACCCCTTCAAGATGCTGAGGACAAATGATTGGGTCAAGCTCAAAGTACAAGACTCTACATTTTTCATTTTAGTGATCCAAGATCACATTGAGTCCATAGGAAAGCCAATACTATTAAGAGGGGGTGAGGTGTTGATTAATGGATTCCTTGCTCAAAATGCTTAGTGATATGCTCCACCACCCTCAACTACTTTCTCACATCCAAATATGTCCCAAACCAAAAGTCACACATGGCCCCACCGATTTTATCTATCCGGCGCCACCGAGTTCACTTGACATAAGCCACTGCCAGAAACCCTAGTCAATTCAATCTCACCGATGGGATCTCGGCCTCACCGAAATGGGCTTGCAAACTCTCTGTTGACTATTACATCAATTTCGGTCTCACCAAAATATGTAATCGGCTCCACCGAGTTTGCCTGGCCAACTCTCTGTTTGGCTTATTACCAAAATCGGTTCCACCGAGTTTGTGTAATCGGTCCAACCAAGATGAGGCTTTACCCTAACCCTAGCACATCGGTCCCACCGAGTTGATGAAGTCAGTCCCACCGAAAACCTAACGGTCACATTATGAACTAAATTGGTCTGACCGAGTTGTATGATTCGGTCCCATCGGGTTTGGTGATTTGTGTGTAATGGTTAGATTTTGTGTGGAGGCTATATATACCCCTCCACCCACTCTTCATTAAGTGTGAGAGCCATCAGAACATGCCTACACTTCCAACATACATTTTCTGAGAGAGAACCACCTACACTTGTGTTGAGGTCAAGATATTCCATTCCAACCACATAAATCTTGATCTCTAGCCTTCCCCAAGTTGCTTTCCACTCAAATCATCTTTCTACCAAATCCAATCCTATGAGAGAGAGCTAAGTGTTGGGGAGACTATCATTTGAAGCACAAGAGCAATGAGTTCATCACCAACACACCATTTGTTACCTCTTGGAGAGTGGTGTCTCCTAGATTGGTTAGGTGTCACCTGGGAACCTCCATCAAGATTGTGGAGTTGAACCAAGGAGTTTGTACGGGCAAGGAGATCGCCTACTTCGTGAAGATCTACCCTAGTGAGGAAAGTCCTTCGTGGGCGACGACCATGGTGGGATAGACAAGGTTGCTTCTTCATGGACCCTTCGTGGGTGGAGCCCTCCATGGACTCGCGCAACCGTTACCCTTCGTGGGTTGAAGTCTCCATCAACGTGGATGTACGATAGCACCACCTATCAGAACCACGCCAAAAATCTCCGTGTCTCCATTTGTGTTTGCACACTCTAATCCCATCCCTTTACATTCTTGCAACTTGCATGATTTACTTTCTGCTACTCATATACTCTTGACATGCTTGCTTGATATGTATTGTGAATGTTCAAACTTGTGCCAAAACTCCACTTCAACTTAAAGAAATTAAAAACTACAACTTTTCTTGCTAAGAGTCTATTCACCCCCTCTAGACACCTCTTCTCGATCCTACACTATGTTTGGACATCGGAATTGTTCCAGATGAGTTCGGGCATTTACCGGAGTACCGGCAGGTTACCGGAACCCCCCTGGGAGTATATGGGCCTTAGTGGAATAGAGGATAGGAAGGCCAAGGAGGAGGGTGCGCCCTCCCTAGCCCAATCCGAATTGGGTGGGGGCCGCCCCCCCCCCCTTCCTTCCGTCTTTCTCCCCTTCCTTCTCTCCTACTCCTACTAGGGAAAGGGGGGAATCCTACTCCCGGTGGGAGTAGGACTCCCCCTAGGGCGCGCCATAGAGAGGGCCAGCCTCCCCTCCTCCACTCCTTTATATACAGGGGAGGGGGCACCCCATAGACACACAAGTTGATCTCTTAGCCGTGTGCGGTGCCCCCCTCCACAGATTTCACCCTCGGTCATATTGTTGTAGTACTTAGGCGAAGCCCTGCGGCGGTAATGTCATCATCACCGTCATCACGCCGTCGTGCTGACAAAGCTCTCCCCCGACACTCAGCTGGATCTAGAGTTTGTGGGACGTTACCGAGATGAACGTGTGCAGATCGCGGAGGTGTCGTACCTTCGGTGCTAGGATCGGTCGGATCATGAAGATGTACGACTACTTCAACCGCGTTGTCATAACGCTTCCGCTTACGGTCTACGAGGGTACGTAGACAACACTCTCCCCTCTCGTTGCTTTGCATCACCAATATGGATCTTGCGTGTGCGTAGGATTTTTTTTAAATTACTGTGTTACCCTACAAATACTTCCCCCCGGGGGTTCCGGTAACCCCTCGGTACTCCGGAAAAATACCCGAATCACTCGGAACCATTCCGATGTCCGAATAATACCTTCCAATATATGAATCTTTACCTCTCGACCTTTTTGAGACTCCTTTTCATGTCCGTGATCTCATCCGGGACTCCAAACAAACTTCGGTCACGAAAACACATAACTCATAATACAAATCATCATCGAACGTTAAGCGTGCGGACCCTACAGGTTCGAGAACTATGTAGACATGACCGAGACACATCTCCAGTCAATAACCAATAGCGAAACCTGGATGCTCATATTGTCTCCTTCATATTCTACGAAGATCTTTATCGATCAAACCGAATAACAACATACGTTGTTCCCTTTGTCATTGGTATGTTACTTGCCCGAGATTCGATCGTCGGTATCATCATACCTAGTTCAATATCGTTACAGCTAGTCTCTTTACTCGTTCCGTAATGCATCATCCCGCAACTAACTCATTAATCACATTGCTTGCAAGGCTTACAGTGACGTGCATTACCGAGAGGGCCTAGAGATACCTCTCCGATACATGGAGTGACAAATCCTAATCTTGATATATGCCAACTCAGCAAACACCTCCACAGACACCTGTAGAGCATCTTTATAATCACCCAGCTATGTTCTGACTTTTGATAGCACACAAAGTGTTCCTCCGGTATTCGGGAGTTGCATAATCTCATAGTCGGAAGAATATGTATAAGTCATGAAGAAAGCGGTAGCAATAAAACTAAACGATCATTATGCTAAGCTAACGAATGGGTCTTGTCGATCACATCATTCTCTAATGATGTGATCCTGTTCATCAAATGACAACACATGTCTTTGGTCAGGAAACTTAACCATCTTTGATAAAGAGCTAGTCAAGTAGAGGCATACTAGGGACACTCTGTTTGTCTATGTATTCACACATGTACTAAGTTTCCGGTTAATACAATTCAAGCATGAATAATTAACATTTATCATGATATAAGGAAATTTAAATAACAACTTTATTATTCCCTCTAGGGCATATTTCCTTCAGTCTCCCACTTGCACTAGAGTCAATAATCTAGATTACATAGTAATGATTCTAACACCCATGGAGTCTTGGTGCTGATCATGTTTTGCTCACGAGAGAGGCTTAGTCAACGGGTCTGCAACATCCAGATCCGTGTGTATCTTGCAAATCTCTATGTCTCCCTGTTGGGGAATGCAGTGTTTCAAAAAAATTCCTAGTATCACACAAGATCTATCTAGGAGATGCATAGCAACAAGAGGGGAGAGTGTGTCCACGTACCCTCGTAGACCGTAAGCATAAGAATTTAGTAACGCGGTTGATGTAGTCAAACGTCTTCGCGATCCAACCGATCAAAGCACCGAACATACGGCACCTCCGCGTTCAGCACACATTGAGCTCGATGACGTCCCTCGATCTCTTGATCCAGTTGAGGACGAGGGAGAGTTCCGTTAGCATGACAGCGTGGCTACGGTGATGATGAAGTTACCGACGTTGGGCTTCGCCTAGGCACTACAACGATATGGCCGATGTGTGTAACTGTGGAGGGGGCACCGCACACGGTTAAGAGAAACTTGTGTGTTCTAGGGTGCCCCCCTGCCCCCATATATAAAGGAGGGGAGGGGAGGCTGGCCGGCTAATACGTCCATTTTGCATCATGCTTTTATATCGATATTTTATTGCATCATGGGCTGTTATTACACATTATGTCACAATACTTATGCCTTTTCTTTGTTATTTTACAAGGTTTACATGAAGAGGGAGAATGCCGACAGCTGGAATTCTGGGCTGGAAAAGGACCAAATATTAGAGACCTATTCTGCACAACTCCAAAAGTCCTGAAACTGGAATATATTAAAAATATTGGGCAAAGAAAGCACCAGAGGGGAGCCAGCCACCGCCCATGAGGGTGGGGGCGCGCCCTAACCCCAGGGCGTGCCCCTTGCCTCGTGGGCTACCTGGAAGGCCCCCGATGCCCATCTTCTGGTATAAGGTGTCTTTGCCCTGAAAAAAATAAGAAGGAAGCTTTTGGGATGAAGCGCCACCGTATCGAGGCGGAACCTTGGCGGAACCAATCTAGGGCTCCGATGGAGCCCTTTTGCCGGGGAAACATCCCTCCGGGAGGGGGAAATCGTCACCATCATCATCACCATTGATACTCTCATCGGAAGGGGGTCAATCTCCATCAACATCTTCACCAGCACCATCTCCTCTCAAACCCTAGTTCATCTCTTGTATCCGATCTTTGTCTCAAAACCTCATATTAGTACCCGTGGGTTGCTAGTAGTGTTGATTACTCCTTGTAGTTGATGCTAGTTGGTTTATTCGGTGGACGATTATATGTTCAGATGATTTATGCATATTAACGCCCCTCTGATTATGAACATGAATATGATTTGTGAGTAGTTGCATTTGTTCCTGAGGACACGGGAGAAGTCTTGCTATAAGTAGTCATGTGAATTTGGTATTTGTTCGATATTTTGATGAGATGTATGTTGTCTTTCCTCTAGTGGTGTTATGTGAACGTCGACTACATGAAACTTCACCATTGTTTGGGCCTAAGGGAAGGCATTGGGAAGTAATAAGTAGATGATGGGTTGCTAGAGTGACAGAAGCTTAAACCCTAGTTTATGCGTTGCTTCGTAAGGGGCTGATTTGGATCCATATGTTTCATGCTATGGTTAGGTTTACCTTAATTCTTATTTCGCAGTTGCGGATGCTTGCGAGAGGGGTTAATCATAAGTGGGATGCTTGTCCAAGTAAGGGCAGTACCCAAGCACCGGTCTACCCACATACCAAATTATCAAAGTAACGAACGCGAATCACATGAGCACGATGAAAACTAGCTTGACGATAGTTCCCATGTGTCCTCGGGAGCGCTTTCCTTTATATAAGAGTTTGTCCAGGCTTTTCCCTTGCTAAAAAAAGGATTGGGACACCTTGCTGCACCTTGTTTACTTTTGTTACTTGTTACCTGTTACGAATTACCTTATCACAAAACTATCTGTTACCGATAATTTCAGTGCTTGTAGAGAATACCTTACTGAAAACTGCTTGTCATTTCCTTCTGCTCCTCGTTGGGTTCGACACTCGTACTTATCGAAAGGCCTATGATAGATCCCCTACACTTGTGGCTCATCAAGACGCTTTTCTGGTGCCGTTGCCGGGGAGTGAAGCGCCTTTGGTAAGGAAAATTTTATATAGTGTGCTGAAATTTACTGTCACTTGTTACTATGGAAAACAATCCTTTGAGGGGCTTGTTCGGGGTATCTTCACCCCGACCAGTAGAGCAAAGAGTTGCTCCTCAACCTACTAAACCTACTGAAAATGTTTACTTTGAAATTCCTTTGGGTGTGATAGAGAAACTGCTAGCTAATCCTTTTACAGGAGATGGAACATTACATCCCGATATGCACCTAATCTATTTGGATGAAGTTTGTGGATTATTTAAGCTTGCAGGTATGCCCGAGGATGTTATCAAGAAGAAGGTATTCCCTTTATCTTTGAAGGGAAAGGCATTGACATGGTTTAGGCTATGTGATGATGTTGGATCAGAAGTTTTATCATATGCATCTGGTTCATCGTGATCGTAATTACATATATAATTTTTGGCCTCGCGAAGGAGAATGCATCTCTCAAGCTTGGGGGAGGCTTAAGTCAATGTTATATTCATGCCCCAATCATGAGCACTCAATAGAAATTATTATTCAAAAAATTTATGCTCGGCTTTCTCTCAATGATCGCTCCATGCTCGATACTTCTTGTACTGGTTCTTTCATGATGAAGACTATTGAATTCAGATGGGATTTATTGGAAAGAATTAAACGCAACTCTGAAGATTGGGAACTCGACGAAGGTAAGGAGTCAGGTATAACACCTAAGTTTGATTGTGTTAAATCTTTCATGGATACCAATGCTTTTCATGAATTTAGCACTAAATATGGACTTGACTCCGAGATAGTAGCTTCTTTCTATGAATCATTTGCTACTCATGTTGATCTCCCTAAGGAGAAGTGGCTTAAATATCATCCTCCCATTGAAGTAAAAGTAGTTGAACCTATTAGAGTTGAAGAAAAGGCTATCACTTATAATGTTGATCCTATTGTTCCTACCACTTATTTTGAGAAACCACCTTTTCCTGTTAGAATAAAGGATCATGCTAAATCTTCAACTGTGGTTTGTAAGAGTAATACTAGAACACCTACACCCTCTGAGCAAATTAAAGTTGAACCTAGTATTGCTATGGTTAAGGATCTCTTGGTCGATAATATTGATGGGCATGTTATTGACTTTTGTGATGAAGCTGCTAGAATTGCTAGACCCGATACTAAAGATAAACATAGACCTGTTGTAGGCATGCTTGTTGTTTTTGTTAAAATAGGAGATCATTGCTATCATGGATTATGTTACATGGGTGCTAGTGCGAGTGCAATAACTCATTCCTTATTCAAAGAAATTATGCATGATATTGCACCTGCTGAGATAGAACATATTGATGTTACTATTAAGCTTGCCAATAGAGATACTATTTCACCAGTTGGGATTGTTAGAAATGTTGAAGTCTTGTGTGGGAAAGTTAAATATCCTACTGATTTTCTTGTTCTTGGTTCCCCACAAGATGACTTTTGTTCCATTATATTTGGTAGATGCTAACTCTTGAGCACTGCATTGGTTTTCCCTTGAAGAGGAAAGGGTGATGCAGCAAAGTAGCGTAAGTATTTCCCTCTGTTTTTGAGAACCAAGGTATCAATCCAGTAGGAGACCATGCGCGAGTCACCTCGTACCTGCACAAACAAATAAGAACCTCGCAACCAACGCGATAAAGGGGTTCTCAATCCCTTCACGGCCACTTGCAAGAGTGAGATCTGATAGAGATGATAATAATAAGATAAATATTTTTGGTATTTTTATGATATAGATTGAAAGTAAAGATTGCAAAATAAAGTAGATTGGAAACTTGTATGATGGACAATAGACCTGGGGGCCATAGGTTTCACTAGTGGCTTCTCTCAAGATAGCATAAGTATTACGGTGGGTGAACAAATTACTGTCGAGCAATTGATAGAAAAGCAAATAATTATGAGAATATCCAGGCATGATCATGTATATAGGCATCACTTCTGTGACAAGTAGACCGAAGCGATTCTGCATCTACTACTATTACTCCACACATCGACCGCTATCCAACATGCATCTAGAGTATTAAGTTCATAAGAACAGAGTAATGCCTTAAGCAAGATGACATGATGTAGAGGGATAAACTCATGCAATATGATATAAACCCCATCTTTTTATCATCGATGGAAACAATACAATACGTGTCGTTTCCCTTTCTGTCATTGGGATCGAGCACCGCAAGATTGAACCCAAAGCTAAGCACTTCTCCTATTGCAAGAAAGATCAATCTAGTAGGCCAAACCAAACTGATAATTCGAAGAGACTTGCAAAGATAAACCAATCAAACATAAAAGAATTCAGAGAATATTCAAATATTGTTCATAGATAGACTTGAGCATAAACCCACAATTCATCGGATCTCGACAAACACACCGCAAAAGAAGATTACATTGAATAGATCTCCAAGAGAATCGAGGAGAACTTTGTATTGAGATCCAAAGAGAGAGAAGAAGCCATCTAGCTACTAGCTATGGACCCGAAGGTCTGAAGTAAACTACTCACACATCACCGGAGAGGCCATGGAGTTGATGTAGAGGCCCTCCGTGATCAATGCCCCCTCCAGCGGAGCTTCGGAAAAGGAACCAAGATGGGATCTCTTGGGTATAGAAGTTTGTGGCGGTGGAATTAGGTTTTCGTGGTGCTCCTGGAGGTTAGCGGGGTACGTAGATATATATAGGAGGAAGAAGTGTTGGAATATGCCCTAGAGGCAATAATAAAATGGTTATTATTGTATTTCCTTGTTAATGATAATTGTCTATTGTTCATGCTATAATTGTATTAACTAGAAACCGTAATACATGTGCGAATACATAGACCACAACATGTCCCTACTAAGCCTCTAGTTGACTAGCTCGTTGATCAATAGATGGTTATGGTTTCCTAACCATGGGCATTGGATGTCTTTGATAACGGGATCACATCATCGGGAGAATGATGTGATGGACAATACCCATCCTAAGCATAGCACAAGATCGTATAGTTCGTCTGCTAAAGCTTTTCTAATGTCAAGTATCATTTCCTTAGACCATGAGATTATGCAACTCCCGGATATCGTAGGATTGCTTTGGGTGTGCCAAACGTCACAACGTAACTGGGTGGCTATAAAGGCACACTACGCGTATCTCTGAAAGTGTCTGTTGAGTTGGCACGGATCGAGACTGGGATTTGTCACTCCGTGTGACAGAGAGGTATCTCTGGGCCCACTCGGTAATGCATCATCATAATGAGCTCAATGTGACTAATGAGTTATCCACGGGATCATGCATTACGGAATGAGTAAAGAGACTTGCCGGTAACGAGATTGAACGAGGTATGGGGATACCGACGATCAAATCTCGGGCAAGTAACATACCGATAGACAAAGGGAATTGTATACGGGATTGATTGAATCCCCGACATCGTGGTTCATCCGATGAGATCATCGTGGAACATGTGGGAGACAATATGGGTATCCAGATCCCGCTATTGGTTATTGGCCCGAGAGATGTCTCGGTCATGTCTGCATGGTTCCCGAACCTGTAGGGTCTACACACTTAAGGTTCGGTGACACTAGAGTTGTTATGGGAAATGGTATGTGGTTACCGAAGGTTGTTTGGAGTCCCGGATGAGATCCAGGACATGACGAGGAGTTCCGAAATGGCACGGAGACGAAGATCGATATATTGGACGAAGGGTATTGGAGTCCGGAATTGTTCCGGGGGTACCGGGTGACGACCAGCGTGTCCGAAAGGGTTTCGGAGGCCCCGGCAAGCGTTGGGGGGCCTTATGGGCTAAGGGGAGGGGGCACATGAGCCCACTAACGGGCTGAGTGCCCCTCCCACCCCATCTCACATAACTTGGAGAGGTGGGGGCGCCTCCCCTAGGGCAGCCACCCCTCCCGGCTTGGGGGGCAAGTTTCCTAGGGGTGGGGGCGCCCAAACCCATCTAGGGTTTTCCCTGTGGCCGCCGCCCCTCCCCTAGGGAACCCTAGGGCGCCTCCTCCACCCCTTCCCCCTATATATAGTGAGGGGGAGAAAGGGCAGCCGCACCCTTCCCCTGGCGCAGCCCCTCCCCCTCTCCTACACCTCCTCCTCCTTCGTAGCGCTTGGCGAAGCCCTGCCGAAGAACCACGAGCTCCATCACCACCATGCCGTCGTGCTGTCGGAGTTCTCCCTCAACTTCTCCTCTCCCCTTGCTGGATCAAGAAGGAGGAGACGTCCCCGGGCTGTACGTGTGTTGAACACGGAGGCGCCGTTGTTCGACGCTTATATCGGAATCGACCGCGATCTGAATCGCTGCGTGTACGACTCCACCAACCGCGTTCTTGTAACGCTTACGCTTAGTGATCTTCAAGGGTATGAAGATGCACTCCCTCTCTCTCATTGCTAGTATCTCCTAGATTGATCTAGGAGACACGTAGGAAAATTTTGAATTAGTGCTACGTTCCCCAACAGTGGCATCATGAGCTAGGTCTATGCGTAGATTCTATGCACGAGTAGAACACAAAGCAGTTGTGGGCAATGATTTGTTCAATTCGCTTACCGTTACTAGTCTTATCTTGATCCGGCAGCATTGTGGGATGAAGTGGCCCGGACCGTCTTTACACGTACACTTACGTGAGACTGGTTCCACTGACTGACATGCACTTGATGCATAAGGTGGCTGGCGGGTGTCTGTCTCTCCCACTTTAGTCGGATCAGATTCGATGAAAAGGGTCCTTATGAAGGGTAAATAGCAATTGGCATATCACCGTTGTGGTTTTGCGTAGGTAATAAACGTTCATGCTAGAAACCCATAGCAGCCACGTAAAACATGCAACAACAATTAGAGGACGTCTAACTTGCTTTCGCAGGGTATGCTCTGTGATGTGAGATGGCCAAAAGGATGTGATGAATGATATATGTGATGTATGAGCTTGATCATGTTCTTGTAATAGGAATCATGACTTGCATGTCGATGAGTATGACAACTGGCAGGAGCCATAGGAGTTGTCTTAATTTATTTATGACCTGCATGTCAATGAAAATGCCATGTAATTATTTTACTTTATTGCTAACCCTAGCCATAGTAGTAGAAGTAATAGTTGGCGAAGCAACTTCATGAAGACACGATGATGGAGATCATGATGATGGAGATCATGGTGTCATGCCGGTGACGATGGTGTTCATGCCGTGCCTCGAAGATGGAGATCAAAGGCGCAAGATGATATTGGCCATATCATGTCCCTTTATGATTTGCATGTGATGTTTCTCATGTTTGCATCTTATTTGCTTAGAACGACGGTAGCATAAATAAGATGATCCCTCACTAAAATTTCAAGAAAGTGTTCCCCCTAACTATGCACCGTTGCGAAGGTTCGTTGTTTCGAAGCACCACGTGATGATCGGGTGTGATAGATTCTAACGTTCGCATACAACGGGTGTAAGCCAGATTTACACATGCGAAACACTTAGGTTGACTTGACGAGCCTAGCATCTACAGACATGGCCTTGGAACACATGAGACCGAAAGGTCGAACATGAGTCATATAGTAGATATGATCAACATGAAGATGTTCACCGATGATGACTAGTCCGTCTCACGTGATGATCGGACACGGCCTAGTTGACTCGGATCATGTATCACTTAGATGACTAGAGGGATGTCTAACTAAGTGGGAGTTCATTAAATAATTAGATGAACTTAATTATCATGAACATAGTCAAAAGGTCTTTGCAAATTATGTCGTAGCTTACACTTTAGTTCTACTATTTAAGATATGTTCCTAGAGAAAATTTAGTTGAAAGTTGATAGTAGAAATTATGCGGACTAGGTCCGTCAACTGAGGATTATCCTCATTGCTGTGCAGAAGGCTTATGTCCTTAATGCACCGCTCGGTGTGCTGAACCTCGAGCGTCGTCTGTAGATGTTGGGAAACATCTGACATACGCGTTTTGATGACTACGTGATAGTTCAGTGCGTAATGCTAACGGTTTAGAATTGTGGCACCAAAGACATTTTTGAAACGTCGCAGAACATATGAGATGTTCCAAAGACTGAAATTGGGATTTCAGACTAGTGCCCAGGTCAAGAGGTATGAGACCTCTGACAAGTTTCTTAAGCGTGCAAACTAAGGGAGAAAATCTCAATCGTTGAGAATGTGCTCAGATTGTCTGAGTACTACAATCGCTTGAATCGAGTGGGAGTTAATCTTCCAGATGAGATAGTGATGGTTCTCCATAGTCACTGCCACCAAGCTATTAGAGCTTCGTGATGAACTATAACATATCAGGGATAGACATGATGATCCTTGAGCAACTCGCGATGTTTGACACCGCGAAAGTAGAAATCAAGTAGGAGCATCAATTGTTGATGGTTAAACCACTAGTTTCAAGAAGGGCAAGGGAAAGAAGGGATACTTCATGAAACGGCAAATCAGTTGCTGCTCTAGTGAAGAAACCCAAGGTTGAACCCAAACCCGAGACTAAGTGCTTCTGTAATGAGGGGAATGGTCACTGAAGTAGAACTACCCTAGATACTTGGTAGATAAGAAGGCTGGCAAGGTCGACAGAGGTATTTTGAATATACGTTATATTATTGTGTACTTTACTAGTACTCCTATTAGCATCAGGGTAAAAAATACCGGTTCGGTTGCTAAGTGTTAGTAACTCGAAATAAAAGGCTGCGGAGACTAGCTAAAGGTGAGATGACGATATGTGTTGGAAGTGTTTCCAAGGTTGATGTGATCAAACATCGCACGCTCCCTCTACCATCAGGATTGGTGTTAAACCTAAATAATTGTTATTTGGTGTTTGCGTTGAGCATAGACATGATTGGATTATGTTTATCACAATACGGTTATTCATTTAAGGAGAATAATGGTTACTCTGTTTATCTGAATAATACCTTCAATGGTCTTGCACCTAAAATGAATGGTTTATTGAATCTCGATCATAGTGATACACATGTTCATGCCAAAAGATATAAGATAGTAATGATAGTACCACATACTTGTGGCACTGCCATTTGAGTCATGTTGGTATAAAATGCACGAAGAAGCTCCATGTTGATGGATCTTTGGACTCACTCGTTTTTGAAAAGATTGAGACATGCGAACCATGTCTATTGGTAGATATGCATGAAGAAACTCCATACAGATGGATCGTTTGGACTCACTTGATTTTGAATCACTTGAGACATGCAAATCATACCACATAGGCAAGATGACTGAAAGGCCTCGTTTTCAGTAAGATGGAACAAGAAAGCAACTTGTTGGAAGTAATACATTTTGATGTGTGCAGTCCAATGAGTGCTGAGGCACGCAGTAGATATTGTTATGTTCTTACTTCACAGATGATTTGAGTAGATGCTGAGTATATTTACTTGATGAAATACAAGTCTGAATTATTGAAAGGTTTAAGTAATCTGAGAGTGAAGTTGAAGATCGTCGTGACAAGATGATAAAATGTCTATGATATGATCATAGAGATGAATATCTGAGTTACGAGTTTGGCACACAATTAAGACATTGTGGAAATTGTTTCACAACTAACACTGCCTGGAACACCATAGTGTAATGGTGTGTCCGAACATCATAACTGCACCCTATTGTATATGGTGCATATCATGATGTCTCTTATCGAATTACCACTATCGTCTATGGGTTAGGCATTAGAGACAACTGCATTCACTTTAAACATGGCACCACGCAATTCCGTTGAGACGACACCGTATGAACTATGGTTTAGAAAAACCTAAGATGTCGTTTCTTAAAAGTTTGGGGCTGTGACGCTTATGTGAAAAAGTTTCAGGCTGATAAGCTTGAACCCAAAGTGGATAAATGCATCTTCATAGAATACCCAAAACAGTTGGGTATATGTCATATTTCAGATCCGGAAGCAAAAGTGATTGTTTCTAGAAACGGTTCCTTTCTCGAGGAAAAGTTTCTCTCTAAAGAATTGAGTGGGAGGATGATGGAGACTTGATGAGGTTATTGAACTGTCACTTCAACTAGTGTGTAGCAGGGTAAAGGAAGTTGTTCCTGTGGCACCTACACCAATTGAAGTGTAAGCTTATGATAGTGATCATGAAACTTCGGATCAAGTCACTACCAAACCTCATAGGTCGACAAGGATGCGTACTACTTCAGAGTGGTACGTAATCCTGTCTTGGAAGTCATGTTGCTAGACAACAATGAACCTACGAGCTATGGAGAAGTGATGGTGGGCCCGGATTCCGAGGAATGGCTCGAGGCCATAAAATCTGAGAGAGGATCCATGTATAAAAACAAAGTATAGACTTTGGAAGAACTACTTGATGGTCGTAAGGCTG
Organism: Triticum aestivum; assembly: GCF_018294505.1. Lineage (NCBI taxonomy): Eukaryota > Viridiplantae > Streptophyta > Magnoliopsida > Poales > Poaceae > Triticum > Triticum aestivum. The sequence goes on along the minus strand of NC_057803.1, from coordinate 445,378,416 downwards.
TTGGGTGCAGATGGATTCTAAAAGGAAGATGGACAATGATGGTAAATGTCACCATTAAGAAAGCTCGACTTGTTGTTAAGATGTTTTCCGACAAGTTCAAGGAGTTGACTACGATGAGACTTTCTCACTCGTAGCGATGCTAAGAGTATGTTGGAATTATGTTAGCAGTTACTACATTATTTATGAAATCTTGCTGATAGGATGTCAAAACATTGTTTCCTCGACGATTTTCTTGAGGAAAGGTTGTATGTGATACAACCAGAAGGTTTTGTCAATACTGAAAGATGCTAACAAGTATGTACAGCTCTAGCAATACTTCTAAGGACTGGAGTAAGCATCTCGGAGTTGGAATGTACACTTTGATGAGATGATCAAAGATGTTGGGTTTATACAAAGTTTATGAGAAACTTGTATTTCCAAAGAAGTGAGTGGGAGCACTATAGAATTTTTGATGAGTATATGTTGTTAACATATTGTTGATCAGAAATGACGTAGAATTTCTGGAAAGCATACAGGGTTATTTGAAAAGTCTTTTTCAATGGAAAACCTGGATTAAGCTACTTGAACATTGAGCATCAAGATCTATAAGGATAGATCAAAAACGCTTAATAGTACTTTCAAATGAAGACATATCGTGACAAGATTTTGAAGGAGTTCAAAATGGATCAGCAAAGAAGGAGTTTTTGGCTGTGTTACAAGGTGTGAGTATTGAGTAAGACTCAAGACCTGACCACGGCAGAAGAGAGAGAAAGGACGAACGTCATCCCCTATGCTTTAGACGTAGGCTCTACATTATGCTATGTTGTGTACCGCACCTGAAGTGTGCCTTGCCATGAGTCAGTCAAGGGGTACAAGAGTGATCCACGAATGGATCACATGACAGCGGTCGAACTTATTCTTAGTAACTAGTGGACTATGGAATTTACTCGATTATGGAGGTGGTAAAAGAGTTCATCGTAAAGGGTTACGTCGATGCAAACTTTGACACTAATCCGGATGACTCTAAGTAGTAAACCGGATTCGTATAGTAGAGCAGTTATTTGGAATAGCTCCAAGTAGCGCGTGGTAGCTGGCTAGCTGCATCTACAAGATGACATAGAGATTTGTAAAGCACACATGGATCTGAAAGGTTTAGACCCATGACTAATAAACCTCTTTCGCAAGCGAGATATGAACAAACCCCATGGGTGTTGGATTCATTACAATCACATAATGATGTGAACTAGATTATTGACTCTAGTGCAAGTGGGAGACTGTTGGAAATATACCCTAGAGGCAATAATAAAATGGTTATTATTGTATTTCCTTGTTCATGATAATTGTCTATTGTTCATGCTATAATTGTATTAACTGGAAACCGTAATACATGTGTGAATACATAGACCACAACATGTCCCTAGTAAGCCTCTAGTTGACTAGCTCGTTGATCAATAGATGGTTATGGTTTCCTGACCATGGACATTGGATGTCATTGATAACGTGATCACATCATCAGGAGAATGATGTGATGGACAAGACCCAATCCTAAGCATAGCACACGATCGTATAGTTCCTCTCCTAAAGCTTTTCTAATGTCAAGTATCCTTTCCTTAGACCATGAGATTGTGCAACTCCCGGATACTGTAGGAATGCTTTGGGTGTGCCAAACATCACAATGTAACTGGGTGGCTATAAAGGCACACTACGGGTATCTTTGAAAGTGTCTATTGAGTTGGCACGAATCGATACTGGGATTTGTCACTCCGTGTGACGGAGAGGTATCTCTGGGCCCACTCGGTAATGCATCATCATAATGATCTCAATGTGACTAATGAGTTAGCCACGGGATCATGCGTTAAGGAACGAGTAAAGAGACTTGCCGGTAACGAGATTGAACGAGGTATGGGATACCCACGATCGAATCTCGGGCAAGTAACATACCGATAGACAAAGGGAATTGTATATGGGATTGATTGAATCCCCGACATCGTGGTTCATCCGATGAGATCATCATGGAACATGTGGGGGCCAATATGGGTATCCAGATCCGGCTATTGGTTATTGGCCTGAGAGATGTCTCGATCATGTCTGCATGGTTCCTGAACCCGTAGGGTATACACACTTAAGGTTCGGTGACGCTAGAGTTGCTATGGGAAATAGTATGTGGTTACCGAAGGTTGTTCGGAGTCCTAGATGAGATCCCGAACATGACGAGGAGTTCCGGAATGGTGCGGAGGCGAAGATCGATATATTGGACGAAGGGTATTGGAGTGCGGAATTGTTCCGGGGGTACCGGGTGACGACCAGCGTGTCCGAAAGGGGTTTCGGAGGCCCCGGCAAGTGTTGGGGGCCTTATGGGCCAAGGGGAGGGGGCACATCAGCCCACTAAGGGGCTGAGCGCCCCTCCCACCCCATCACACGTAACTTGGAGAGGTGGGGGCGCCTCCCCTAGGGCAGACACCCCTCCCGGCTTGGGGGGCAAGTTTCCTAGGGGTGGGGGCGCCCAAACCCATCTAGGGTTTTCCCTGTGGCCGCCGCCCCTCCCCTAGGGAACCCTAGGGTGCCTCCTCCACCCCCCCTTCCCCCTATATATAGTGAGGGTGAGAGAGGGCAGCCGCACCCTTCCCCTGGCGTAGCCCCTCCCCTTCTCCTACACCTCCTCCTCCTCCGTAGTGCTTGGCGAAGCCCTGCCAGAGAACCACAAGCTCCATCACGACCACGCCGTCGTGCTATCGGAGTTCTCCCTGAACTTCTCCTCTCCCCTTGCTGGATCAAGAAGGAGGATACGTCCCCGGGCTGTACGTGTGTTGAATGCGGAGGCGCCGTTGTTCGGCGCTTAGATCGGAATCGACCGCAATCTGAATCATTGCGTGTACGACTCCACCAACCGCGTTCTTGTAACGCTTTCGCTTAGCGATCTTCAAGGGTATGAAGATGCACTCCCTCTCTCTTGTTGCTAGTTCTCCTAGATTGATCTTGGTGACACATAGGAAAATTTTAATTAGTGTTACGTTCCCCAACAAGAAGAAGGTCGGTGGAGCAACGAGGGGCCCACGAGGGTGGAGGGCGTGCCCAGGGGGGTGGGCGCGCCCCCCTGCCTCATGGCCTCCTTGATTGTTTCCTAACATCCACTCCAAGTCTCCTGGATCACGTTTGTTCCAAAAATAATGCTCCCGAAGGTTTCATTCCGTTTGGACTCCGTTTGATATTCCTTTTCGGCGAAACACTAAAATAGGCAAAAAAGACAACAATTTGGGTTGGGCCTCCGGTTAATAGGCTAGTCCCAAAATAATATAAAAGTGTAAAATAAAGCCCATTAACATCCAAAACAGATAATATAATAGCATGAAGCAATCAAAAATTATAGATACGTTGGAGACGTATCAAGCATCCCCAAGCTTAATTCATGCTCGTCCTTGAGTAGGTAAATGATAAAAACAGAATTTTTGATGTGGAATGCTCCCTAACATATTTCTCAATGTAATTTTTCTTTATTGTGGCATGAATGTTCAGATCCGAAAGATTCAAGATAAAAGTTTAATATTGACATAGAACTAATTATACTTCAAGCATACTAACTAAGCAATCATGTCTTCTCAAAAGAACATGGCCAAATAAAGTTATCCCTACAAAATCATATAGTCTGGCTATGCTCTATCTTCATCACACAAAATATTATATCATGCACAACCCCGATGACAAGCCAAGAAATTGTTTAATACTTTTGATGTTCTCAAACTTTTTAAATCTTCATGCAATACATGAGCGTGAGCCATGGATATAGCACTATGGTGGAATAGAATTGTGGTTGTGGAGAATACAAAAAGGAGAAGATAGTCTCACATCAACTAGGCGTATCAACAGGATATGGAGATGCCCATTAATAGATATCAATGTGAGTGAGTAGGGATTGCCATGCAAAGGATGCACTAGAGCTATAAGTGTATGAAAGCTCAACAAAAGAAACTAAGTTGGTGTGCATCCAACTTGCTTGCTCATGAAGACCTAGGGCAAATTGAGGAAGCCCATCATTGGAATATACAAGCCAAGTTCTATAATGTAAAATTCCCGCTAGTTTATGAAGGTGACAACATAGGAGACTCTCTATCATGAAGATAATGGTGCTACTTTGAAGCACAAGTGTGGAAAAAGGATAGTAGCATTGTCCCTTCTCTCTTTTTCTCTCATTTTTTTATTTGGGCCTTCTTTTTTTGGCCTCTTTTTTTTGTCTGGAGTCTCATCCCGACTTCTGGGGGAATCATAGTCTCCATCATCCTTTCCTCGCTGGGACAATGCTCTAATGATGATGATCATCACACTTCTTTTTACATACAACTCAAGAATTATAACTCAATACTTAGAACAAAATATGAATCTATGTGAATGCCTCCGGTGGTGTACCGGGATATGCAATGAATCAAGAGTGACATGTATGATAGAATTATGAACGGTGGCTTTGCCACAAATACGATGTCAACTACATGATCACGCAAAGCAGTATGACAATGATGAAGCGTGTCATAACAACGGAATGGTGGAAAGTTGCATGGCAATATATCTCGAAATGGCTATGGAAATGCCATAATAGGTAGGTATGGTGGCTGTTTTGAGGAAGGTATATGGGTATTTTATGGTACCGGCGAAAGTTGTGCGGTACTAGAGAGGCTAGCAATGGTGGAAGGGTGAGGGTGCGTATAATCCATGGAGTCAACATTGGTCATAAAGAACTCACATACTTATTGCAAAAATCTATTAGTTATCGAAACAAAGTACTACTCGCATGCTCCTAGGGGGATAGATTGGTAGGAAAATACCATCGCTCGTCCCCGACCGCCACTCATAAGGAAGGCTATCAATAAATAAATCATGATCCGGCTTCATCACATAACGGTTCACCATACGTGCATGCTACGGGAATCACAAACTTCAACACAAGTATTTCTCAAATTCACAACTACTCAACTAGCATGACTCTAATATCACCATCTCCATATCTCAAAACAATCATCAAGTATGAAACTTCTCTTAGTATTCAATGCACTTATATGAAATTTTCTATAATGCCTAAAAGAAAATTGCCATGTCGTTCTAAAGAACTCTCAAAATAATATAAGTGAAGCATCAGAGATCAATTATTTATATAAAATAAAACCACCGCCGTGCTCTAAAATATATAAGTGAAGCACTAGAGCAAAAACTATATTGCTCAAAAGATATAAGTGAAGCACAAAGAGTATTCTAATAAATTCCAATTCATGTGTGTCTCTCTCAAAATGTGTGTACAGCAAGGATGATTGGGGTAAACTAAAAAGAAAAGACTCAAATCATACAAGACGCTCCAAGCAAAACACATATCATGTGGCGAATAAAAATATAGCTCCAAGTAAAGTTACCGATGAACGAAGACGAAAGAGGGGATGCCTTCCGGGGCATCCCCAAGCTTAGGCTTTTCTGTGTCCTTGGATTTACCTTGGGGTGCCTTGGGCATCCCCAAGCTTAGGCTCTTGACACTCCTTGTTCTATAATCCATCAAATCTTTACCCAAAACTTGAAAACTTCACAACACAAAACTTAAAAGAAAATCTTCGTGAGCTCCGTTAGTGAAAGAAAACAAAACACCACTTAAAGGTACTGTAATGAACTAATTATTTATTTATATTGGTGTTAAACCTACTGTATTCCAACTTCTCTATGATTTATAAACTCTTTTACTAGCCATAGATGCATCAAAATAAGCAAACAACACACGAAAAACAGAATCTGTCAAGAACAGAACAGTCTGTAGTAATATGTAACTAACGCAAACTTATGGAACCCCAAAAATTCTAAAATAAATTGCTCGACGTGAGGAATTTATCTATTACTCATCTGCAAAAAAAATTAACTAAATATCACTCTCCAATAAAAAATGGTAGCAATTCTCGTGAGCGCTAAAGTTTCTGTTTTTTTACAGCAAGATCAAAAAGACTTTCCCCAAGTCTTCCCAACGGTTCTACTTGGCACAAACACTAATTAAACACATAAAACACAACCAAAACAGAGTCTAGATAAATTATTTATTACTAAACAGGAACAAAAATCAAGGAATAAAAATAAAATTGGGTTGCCTCCCAACAAGCGCTATCGTTTAACGCCCCTAGCTAGGCATAAAAGCGAAGATAAATCTAGGTACTGCCATGATAATGATAAGGTAAATCGCGAAAACTCATCTCATACTCCCAACGTTCAGCAGCAAGTTTTCTTTGTGGCAAGCAAATGTAATCAAAAGGGCTAAATTTAATGGGACAAAAGTCCCCAAGATCAAGCTCGGGAGGTATTGGTTCCTCCTTTGGCCCCTCATATTGCACAATCAATTCATCATTATAAGCATTCTTTTGGCAAAAAGTCATGAGACTTTGTTCAAGGGAAAAACCTAGCCCATTGTTCTGGATGGAAAAATTACCATTAAGTTCACAGATCCTATTAACAAGAGCATCGGTAGGAACCTTTTTTCTAAGGTTTTCATTAAAAGCAACATGATCTAAAGATCGTAAACGCATAATGTCTTCTTGATAGAAAAGGATCGCTTCTATGGGAGGACGGCCAGCATCCACCCTATAATGCGCAAAAATTTCATTGGCTTCTTTTATTATAAATTTGAACTCATGAGCTAAAAAGATGATAGCAGCTCGCTTAACAGAAGAATCCTCAATATTAGAAAATTCTAGGAAAATCCTTTGTATGAAAGGATGCATATGCAAATATTGTCTTTCAAGTTGAACTATGATCAAAGGTATAGCATCTGCGAGACTACTAGTTTTATGAAGGATAGATCCACTCATGGTGGGAAAAGCACCGGCACAAGTAAAGAGATCTTGAATAACTCCCTTCCCAATAATATTACTGTTACCAATCCGAAACTTTTTAGTGTGTAAAATAGTAGGATTTTCAAGAGGATCATCAAAAGCATCAAAGTTTTCCATATTATTATCCTTATCAATGATAACCACCCCAGTTTCAGACATAATGGCAACAAATTGCAAAAATAATGAACATACAGAAGGTAGGAAAGGAGAAGAGGCGAACGGAAAAAGAGGGCGAATAAAACGGCAAGGGTGAAGTGGGGGAGAGGAAAACAAGAGGCAAATGGCAAATAATGTAATGTCAAGGATAAGAATTGTGATGGGTACTTGGTATGTCTTGACTTGGCGTAGATCTACCCGGCAACGGCACCAGAAATCCTTCTTGCTACCTCTTGAGCACTGCGTTGGTTTTCCCTTGAAGAGGAAAGGGTGATGTAGCAAAGTAGCGTAAGTATTTCCCTCAGTTTTTGAGAACCAAGTTATCAATCCAGTAGGAGACCACGCACGAGTCACCTCGTACCTACACAAACAAATAAGAACCTCGCAACCAACGCGATAAAGGAGTTGTCAATCCCTTCACGGCCACTTGCGAGAGTGAGATCTGATAGAGATGATAATAATAATATAAATATTTTTGGTATTTTATGATATAGATTGAAAGTAAATATTGCAAAATAAAGTAGATTGGAAACTTGTATGATGGAGAATAGACCCGGGGGCCATAGGTTTCACAAGTGTCTTCTCTCAAGATAGCATAAGTATTACGGTGGGTGAACAAATTACTGTCGAGCAATTGATAGAAAACCAAATAATTATGAGAATATCCAGGCATGATCATGTATATAGGCATCACGTCCGTGACAAGTAGACCAAAACGATTCTGCATCTACTACTATTACTCCACACATCGACCGCTATCCAGCATGCATCTAGAGTATTAAGTTCATAAGAACAGAGTAACGCCTTAAGCAAGATGACATGATGTAGAGGGATAAACTCATGCAATATGATATAAACCCCATCTTTTTATCCTCGATGGCAACAATACAATACGTGTCGTTTCCCTTACTATCACTGGGATCGAGCACCGCAAGATTGAACCCAAAGCTAAGCACTTCTCCTATTGCAAGAAAGATCAACCTAGTAGGCCAAACCAAATTGAATTCAAAGAGACTTGCAAAGATAAACCAATCATACATAAAAGAATTCAGAGAAGATTCAAATATTGTTCATAGATAGACTTGATCATAAACCCACAATTCACCGGATCTCGACAAACACACCGCAAAAGAAGATTACATCAAATAGATCTCCAAGAGAATCGAGGAGAACTTTGTATTGAGATCCAAAGAGAAAGAAGAAGCCATCTAGCTACTAGCTATGGACCCGAAGGTCTGAAGTAAACTACTCACACATCACTGGAGAGGCCATGGAGTTGATGTAGAGGCCCTCCGTGATCAATGCCCCCTCCGGCGGAGCTCCGGAAAAGGCCCCAAGATGGGATCTCTTGGGTATAGAAGGTTGCGGCGGTGGAATTTGGTTTTCGTGGTGGTCCTAGATGTTTGCGGGGTACATAGATATATATAGGAGGAAGAAGTAGGTCGGTGGAGCAACGAGGGGCCCACGAGGGTGGAGGGCGCGCCCCCTGCCTCGTGGCCTCCTTGATTGTTTGTTGATGTCCACTCCAAGTCTCCTGGATCACGTTTGTTCCAAAAATAACGCTCCCGAAGGTTTCATTCCATTTGGACTCCGTTTGATATTCCTTTTTGGCGAAACACTAAAATAGGCAAAAAAAACATCAATTTGGGTTGGGCCTCCGGTTAATAGGTTAGTCCCAAAAATAATATAAAAGTGTAAAATAAAGCCCATTAACATCTGAAACATATAATATAATAGCATGGAGCAATCAAAAATTATAGATACATTGGAGACGTATCAGTAGACACTTCTTGAATACTGTTAATGCTAAGATAGACTGCAAAAAGGATATTGTTTATGTTGGTTTAGGGGATATGTCTCATGATTTTAATGTTGCTAAATTTTGTAGACAACCTCATGATAAAGAATTGCCTAGTAAAGATGAAATTATTGGTCTTGCTTCTATTGCCGTGCCTCCTAATGATCATTTAGAACAATATTTGCTAGACTATGAAAATGATATGTTTATGAATGAAAGAAGGGAAATAGATGAAGTATTCTTTAAACAGGGACCTATTTTGAAGCACAACTTTCCTGTTGAAATTCTAGGGGATCCTCCTCCACCCAAGTGTAATCCCGTGTTTGAGCTTAAACCATTACCTGATACTCTTAAATATGCTTATCTTGATGAAAAGAAGATATATCCTATTATTATCAGTGCTAACCTTTCAGAGCGGGAAGAAGAGAAATTATTGAAAACACTGAAGAAGCACCGTGCTGCTATCGGATATACTCTTGATGATCTTAAGGGCATTAGTCCCACTCTATGCCGGCACAAAATAAAATTGGAGAAAGACGCTAAACCGGTTGTTGATCACCAACGACGGTTAAATCCTAAGATGAAAGAAGTGGTAAGAAATGAAATACTAAAGCTTCTAGAGGCAGGTATAATTTATCATGTTGCTGATAGTCAGTGGGTAAGTCCTGTCCATTGTGTCCCTAAGAAGGGAGGCATTACTGTTGTTCCTAATGATAAAGATGAATTGATCCCACAAAGAATTGTTACAAGTTATAGAATGATTAATTTATTTCCGCAAATTAAATAAAGCTACTAGAAACGATCATTACCCTTTACCTTTTATTGATCAAATGCTAGAAATATTATCCAAACATACACATTTTTTCCTTTCTAGATGGTTATTCTGGTTTCTCTCAAATACCTGTGTCGAAAGAGGATCAAAAAAAGACCACTTTTACTTGCCCTTGAAGGAAATATGCCCTAGAGGCAATAATAAAGTTGTTATTTATATTTCCTTATATCATGATAAATGTTTATTATTCATGCTAGAATTGCATTAACCAGAAAATTAGTACATGTGTGAATACATAGACAAACAGATTGTCACTAGTTTGCCTCTACTTGACTAGCTCGTTGAATCAATGATGGTTATGTTTCCTAACCATAGACGTGAGTTGTCATTTTATTAATGGGATCACATCATTAGAAAATGATGTGGTTGACTTGACCCATCCGTTTAGCTTAGCACGATGATCGTTTAGTTTGTTTCTTTTGCTTTCTCCATAACTATACATGTTCCTATGACTATGAGATCATGCAACTCCTGAATACCGGAGGAACACTTTGTGTGCTACCAAACGTCACAACGTACTTGGGTGATTATAAAGGTGCTCTACAAGTGTCTCCGATGGTGTTTGTTGAGTTGGCATGGATCGAGATTAGGATTTGTCACTCCGATTGTCGGAGAGGTATCTCTGGGCCCTCTCGGTAATGCACATCACTATAAGCCTTGCAAGCAATGTGACTAATGAGTTAGTTACGGGATGTTGCATTACGGAACGAGTAAAGAGACTTGCCGGTAACGAGATTGAACTAGGTATTGAGGTACCGATGATCGAATCTCGGGAAAGTAACATACCGATGACAAAGGGAACAACGTATACCGTTATGCTGTTTGACCAATAAAGATCTTCGTAGAATATGTAGGAACCAATATGAGCATCCAGGTTCTGCTATTGGTTATTGACCGTAGATGAGTCTCGGTCATGTCTACATAGTTCTCGAACCCATAGGGTCCGCACGCTTAACGTTCGGTGATGGTTGGTATTACGAGTTTATGTGTTTTGATGTACCGAAGGTAGTTCGGAGTCCCGGATTTGATCACGGACATGACGATGAGTTAGTTACAGATCGATATATTGGAAGCCTAGGATGTCGGAATGGTTCTGAGTGGTTCGGGCATTTTTCCGAAGTACCAGGAGGTTACCGGAACCCGAGTATATGGGCCTTATTGGGCCTTAGTGGAATAGAGGAGAGCGAAAGGAAAAGAGGGAGGCGCGCCCCAAGCCCAATCCGATTTGGGAGGGGGGCCGGCCCCCCTTTCGTTCCTCCCTCTCTCCTCCTTCCTTCCTCTCCTACTCCTACTTGGAAGCGCACCTACTTCTACTAGGAAAGGGGGAATCCTACTCTCGGAGGGAGTAGGACTCCCCTAGGGCGCGCCATAGAGAGGGCCGGCCCTCCCCCTCCTCCACTCCTTTATATACGGGGGAGGGGTCACCCTATGGGCACACAAGTTGATCAGTTGATCTTTTAGCCGTGTACGGTGCCCTCCTCCACCATAATCCACCTCGGTTATATCTTAGCGGTGCTTAGGCGAAGCTCTGTTCCGATAGCAACATCATCACCGTCATCACGCCGTCGTGCTGACGGAACTCTTCCATGAAGCTCTACTAGATCGTGAGTTCGCGGGACGTCACCGAGCTGAACGTACGTAGATTGCGGAGGTGCTGTACGTTCGGTACTAGGATCGGTCGATTGTGAAGACGTACGACTACATCAACCGCGTTGTCCTAACGCTTCCGCTTACGGTCTACGAGGGTACGTAGACGATACTCTCCCCTCTCGTTGCTATACATCACCATGATCTTGCGTGTGGGTAGGAATTTTTTGAAATTACTGCGTTCCCCAACAATGGCATCCGAGCCAGGTTTATGTGTAGATGTTATATGCACGAGTAGAGCACAAAGGAGTTGTGGGCATGGGTATATACATATTGCTTTCCGTCACTAGTTGATTCTTGATTCAGCGACATTATTGGATGAAGCGGCCCAGACCGACATTACGCGTACGCTTACGCGAGACTGGTTCTACAGACGTGCTTCGCACACAGGTGGCTAGTGGGTGTCTGTTTCTCCAGCTTTAGTAGAATCGGATTCAATGAACAGGGTTCTTTCTGAAGATCAAAAAGCAATCACTATACCGCATTGTGGTTTTTGATGCGTACGTAAGAATGGTTCTTGCTCAGCCCGTAGCAGCCACGTAAAACTTGCAACAACAAAGTAGAGGACGTCTAACTTGTTTTTGCAGGGCATGTTGTGATGTGATATGGTCAAGACATGATGCTAAATTTTATTGTATGAGATGATCATGTTTTGTAACACCGTTATTGGCAACTGGCAGGAGCCCTATGGTTGTCGCTTTATTGTACGAAATTCAATCGCCATGTAATTGCTTTACTTTATCACTAAGCGGTAGCGATAGTCATGGAGGCAATAGTTGGCGTGACGACAACGATGCTTCGATGGAGATCAAGGTGTCAAGCCGGTGACGATGGTGATCATGACGGTGCTTTGGAGATGGAGATCATAGGCACAAGATGATGATGGCCATAGCATATCACTTATATTGATTGCATGTGATGTTTATCCTTTATGCATCTTATTTTGCTTAGTTCGACGGTAGCATTATAAGATGATCTCTCACTAAATTTCAAGATATAAGTGTTCTCCCTGAGTATGCACCGTTGCTATAGCTCGTCGTGCCGAGACACCACGTGATGATCGGGTGTGATAAGCTCTACGTTCACATACAACGGGTGCAAGCCAGTTTTGCACACACAGAATACTCGGGTTAAACTTGATGAGCCTAGCATATGCAGATATGGCCTCGGAACACTAGAGACCAAAAGGTCGAGCGTGGATCATATAGTAGATATGGTCAACATAGTGATGTTCACCATTGAAAACTACTCCATCTCACGTGATGATCGGACAGGGTTTAGTTGATTTGGATCACGTGATCACTTAGATGATTAGAGAGATATCTATCTAAGTGGGAGTTCTTAAGTAATTTGATTAATTGAACTTTAATTTATCATGAACTTAGTACCTGATAGTATTTTGCATGTCTAGGTTGTTGTAGATAGATGGCCCGCGATGTTGTTCCGTTGAATTTTAATGCGTTCCTGGAGAAAGGTAAGTTGAAAGATGATGGTAGCAATTACATGGACTGGGTCCGTAACTTGAGGATTATCCTCATTGCTGCATAGAAGAATTACATCCTGGAAGTACCGCTAGGTGACAAACCTGCTGCAGGAGCAACACCAGATGTTATGAACACCTGGCAGAGCAAAGCTGATGACTACTCGATAGTTCAGTGTGCCATACTTTACGGCTTAGAATTGGGACTTCAACGACATTTTGAATGTCATGGAGCATATGAGATATTCCAGGAGCTGAAGTTAATATTTCAAGCAAATGCCCGAATTGAGAGATATGAAGTCTCCAATAAGTTCTACAGTTGTAAGATGGAGGAGAATAGTTATGTCAGTGAACATATACTCAGAATGTTTTGGTACCACAACCACCTGATTCAACTGGGAGTTAATCTTCCTAATGATAGTGTCTTTAACATAGTTCTTCAATCACTGCCACCAAGCTACAAGAGCTTTGTGATGAACTATAATATGCAAGGGATGGATAAGACAATTCCTGAGCTCTTCGCAATGCTAAAGGCCGCGGAGGTAGAAATCAAGAAGGAGCATCAAGTGTTGATGGTCAACAAGACCACCAGTTTCAAGAAAAAGGGTAAAGGGAAGAAGGGGAAATTCAAGAAGAACAGCAAGCCAGTTGTTGCTCAAGTGAAGAAAGCCAAGTCTGGACCTAAGCCTGAGACTGAGTGCTTCTACTTTAAAGGAACTGGTCACTGGAAGCAGAACTGCCTCAAGTATTTGGTGGATAAGAAGGATGGCAAAGTGAAAGGTATATTTGATATACATGTTATTGATGTGTACCTTACTAATGCTCGCAGTAGTGCCTGGTATTTGATACTGGTTCAGTTGCTAACATTTGCAACTCGAAACAGGGGCTACAGATTAAGCGAAGATTGGCTAAGGACGAGGTGATGATGCGCATGGGAAATGGTTCCAAGTTCGAAGTGATCGCGGTCGGCACGCTACCTCTACATCTACCTTCGGGATTAGTTTTAGACCTGAATAATTGTTATTTGGTGCCAGTGTTGAGCATGAACATTATATTTGGATCTTGTTTGATGTGAAACGGTTATTCATTTCAATCAGAGAATAATGGTTGTTCTATTTATATGAATAATATCTTTTATGGTCATGCACCCTTGATGAGTGGTCTATTTTTACTAAATCTTGATAGTAGTGATACACATGTTCATAGTATTGAAGCCAAAAGATGCAGAGTTGATAATGATAGTGCAACTTATTTGTGGCACTGCCGTTTAGGTCATATTGGTGTAAAGCACATGAAGAAACTCCATTCTGATGGACTTTTGGAATCACTCGATTATGAATCACTTGGTACTTGCGAACCATGCCTCATGGGCAAGATGACTAAAACTCTGTTCTTCGGAACAATGGAACGAGCAACAGAGTTATTGGAAATCATACATACTAATGTGTGTGTTCCAATGAACATTGAAGCTCACAGAGGATATTGTTATTTTCTCACCTTCACAAATGATTTGAGAAGATATGGGTATATCTACTTAATGAAGCATAAGTCTGAAACATTTGAAAAGTTCAAAGAATTTCAGAGTGAAGTGGAAAATCATCGTAACAAGAAAATCAAGTTCTTACGATCTGATCATGGAGGCGAATATTTGATTTATGGGTTTGGACTTCATTTGAAACAATTCAGAATAGTTTCGCAACTCACGCCACCTGGAACACCATAGCGTAATGGTGTGTCCGAACGTCGTAATCGTACTTTACTAGATATGGTGCGATCTATGATGTCTCTCACTGATTTACCGCTGTCGTTTTGGGTTTACGCTTTAGAGACAGCTGCATTCCCCTTAAATAGGGCATCATCTAAATCCGTTGAGACGACACCTTATGAAATGTGCTTTGGCAAGAAACCCAAGTTGTCATTTCTTAAAGTTTGGGGCTGCGATGCTTATGTGAAAAAACTTCAACCTGATAAGCTCGAACCCAAATCGGAGAAATGTGTCTTCATAGGATACTCAAAGGAATACATGCCTACATTACATTGATGAACAGGAGCTAGTTCTGTGTCACCCTAGGTTATGACTGTTACATGATCGATCGCATCCGGCATAATTCTCTATCCACGATCCATTGCCTACGAGCATTCCATATATTGTTCTTCGTTTATTTACTTTTCCATTGCTATTGTTACAATCACTATAAAACACCAAAAGTATTACTTTTGCTACTGTTACCTTTTACCACCGTTAGCACTACTATCAAATTATTTTGCTACTAAATACTTTTCTGCGGATATTAAATTATCCAGGTGTGGTTGAATTGACAACTCAACTGCTAATACTTGAGAGTATTCTTTGGCTCCCCTTGTGTCGAATCAATAAATTTGGGTTGAATACTCTACCCTCGAAAATTGTTGCGATCCCCTATACTTGTGGGTTATCAAGACTATTTTCTGGCGCCGTTGCCGGGGAGCATAGCTCTATTCTTTGAGTCACTTGGGATTTATATCTGCTTATCATTATGAAGAACTTGAAAGATCCAAGAACCAAGATTTATCCCTCAACTATGAGGGGAGGTATGGAACTGCCATCTAGCTCTACACTTAATTCACCTTCTGTTTTGAGTAAGCTTGCGACACCTAAACCTACTTATGCTATTAATTCTGATATGTCACATGTTATTGATGATGCCACTTCTGCTATGCATGATACTTATGATGAAACTACTTCTATGTTTGATACTACTGTGCCACTTGGTGAATTTCTTGATGAACAACTTGCTAAGACTAGAGAGAATGAAATTATTGAAACTGATAATATTGATGAAAGTGATGATGAAGATTCTCCCCCTAGATATGAATTACATGTTGTTCCTGATGGTTATGTTATGGATGAAGAAACTGCTAGAGACTTTCTTGCTTGCAATGATAGAAGTGATCTTTAGAAATTATCAGTGAAGCTTAAAGAAAAGTCTTTGAAAGCTAGAATGAAATATGACCCTGCTTATGCTACTTCACCTATCTTTGTTACTGATAAGGATTATGAATTCTATGTTGATCCCGAGATAATTACTTTGGTTGAATCTGATCCTTTTTATGGCTATGAATCTGAAACTGTTGTGGCACATCTTACGAAATTAAATGATATAGCTACCCTGTTCACTAATGATGAGAAAACTCGCTATTATTAGATCCTTAAATTATTTCCTTTCTCATTAAAAGGTGATGCTAAGATATGGTTCAATTCTCTTGATCCTGGTTGTGTGTGTAGTCCCCAGGATATGATTTATTACTTCTCTGCTAAATATTCCCCGCTCATAAGAAACAAGCTGCTTTAAGGGAAATATATAATTTTGTGCAAATTGAAGAAGAGAGTCTCCCACAAGCTTGGGGGAGGCTTCTCTGATTACTTAATTCTTTGCCTGATCATCCTCTCAAGAAAAATGAAATACTTGATATCTTTTATAATGGACTAACCGATGCCTCCAGAGATTACCTGGATAGTTGTGCTGGTTGTGTTTTCAGGGAAAGAACTGTTGATCAAGATGAAATTCTATTGAATAATATGTTGAGTAATGAAAACAATTGGACACTTCCTGAACCAACTCCTAAGACAACTCCGAAAAAAGGGGTATTCTATTTCTCAGTCCTGAAGATATGCAAGAGACAAAGAAATCTATGAAAGAAAAAGGTATTGGAGCTGAAGATGTTAAGAATTTACCTCCTATTGAAGAAATACATGGTCTTAATTTATTGCCTGTTGAAGAAATACATGGTTGTAGTGACCAGACCTCAAACGGTCCAATCTCTGTGCTCAGGTGTCATCCCTGGATCAGTAATGCAGACACCACACAATACTTGAAGGATTAATAACAGAGTAGCAATCACACACTTATTACATCGAGAGTCTCAAAAGAGAACTTATTACAATAAATATGGCTTAAGGCCATCTAATACCGATAACAGCGGAAGGCTTGGAAGATAAGTGAGTCCATCAACTCCAACGGCATCACTGAGTATAGAACCACGACCTAAAAGCACCTTACTCGTTGTCTGAAAAGTCTGCAACATTAACGTTGCAGCCCGAAACGGGTCAGCACATGGAATATGCTGGCAATGTAACACATAGAGAGCAATAAAAGAATAAGGCTATTCTATATGCATATTTGGCTGGTGGAAAGCTCTATGGTTACAGTTTTGCGTAAAGCCAATTTTTCCCTACTACAAAGGAATACATTTTATTTAACTATCATGGTAGTTGTTAAACATTGAGAGTGTAGACACGCTCTCAATCCAAATTAAGCATCATCATTAAAACCCAACAAAATTAATTTAGAGTAACATGATGATGTTCACATGATAATCCAGGTACTAGATACTCAAGATGACCATAATCGGGGACACGGCTAACCATGATTAGTTTATACACTCTGCAGAGGTTTGCGCACTTTTCCCCACAAGACTCGATCTCCTCCGTTGGGAATCTCGCACTACATGGTGTTTGAGAAACGGATGACCGAGACATAGTCTTTCAGAAGCGCTAGCACCTTACGAACGGGTAGATCGTACCAACCTACATCCCCTACATCTGCTAGTCTACCACTATAAGAGTTCGCATGACTTAGTCAACTATGCTAGAGCCCATAATAGCTTGTGGCTGCACACGGAAGTTTCTAGCATGAATAATCTCATGATCCCTTTGGGCCTGGGTGGCGGTCCAAAATAAAAATAGGCAATCACTAGAATATCCAGGTGCCTCAATCCACCCAGATGTGTATTTAAGTTGCCACCTTAGATAAACCATTAATTTAACAATCTCACATCTGTCATGGATACACTCACCCAATCCACCTCTACTAGCAAAACATGGCATAATAAGCAAACGTAGAAGTAATTCCCAAAGGTTTGATGATAAACAGGTAATAGGTACTACCTCAACTACTTCCCAAACCCACAATTTAATTAGATCCTAAACATGCAATGGTGTGAGGATTGATCTAATGCAATAAAACTGGGTAGTAGGAGGTATGATCAAAGTGTTACTTCCCTTGCTGCTGATCCGAGAAACCTAGTGATTCGAAGTAGCAAGCGGCGCACTCCGGGTACTCTATCGCAAACAAACAAGCATACAATAAGTACTCAACTAATGCACAGGTAAAACTCGAATAAATGATCTAACCAGAAAGTTCAACTTAAGAACTCCGGTTGGCAAAAAGAATCAAACCGAACGAAGCAACAAAAGACCAACGGCAAAAGAACTAAGCTTCGTTTACTAATCTAAAACTAGGGCAAATTTTACTGAGGAAAAAACTTGTTTGAGTTGGTTAAACAGAAAGAGGGTTTCGAGACGAAACTCCAGGCGCTTGAATCGCCTGATTGCGACAAACGAGCGAAAAGTAAAACTAAAACAAACATCGGATCAGAAATCGCGATCAGAAAAACCGCGGGTTTAATCCGAGAAAGAGAAATACGACGAACAGGTTAACGAACGAATGTTCGTTAACAGGAACTAAATGATGAACGCGTTCGTTAAAACGAACGGACGAGCGAACGCTCGCTAAATAAATAAACCAGAGAAAAACCCGATCTATTTAAAAAAACGAAAACTATGGTTTTAAAAAAACCGAAACGGCTTTTTCTCAAAAACCGGGCGGCGGCTACCTCGGCTCGGGGCTCCGGCGAGGCTCCGGTGGGCGGCGGGTGGTGCGGGGCGGCAGCCCCGACGTGGCAGCGGGTGGCGGGCGGCGCGG
>NC_057803.1:445305305-445359376 GCF_018294505.1 Triticum aestivum | reverse complement strand
CAGGGGGCGGCGGCGGTTATAAAGGGGGCGGGGAGAGTCGACTTGGGGGAGGGGTCGGCCTCGGGAGGCAGAGTCCTCCCCGGACTCGGGCGGCGGCGGCGCTGGTCGGGACTCCTGTCCCAACCCGGCGAGAGGCGGCGGCGGGCGGCTGGGCCGGCCTGCTCGGCTGGGCCCTTGGCCCAGTCGGGCTCGGGGTCTCGTTTTTTTTAAACAATATCGCTGTAACTAAAAAAATCTAGAAAAATAAATAAAAATCTAAAAATGCCAAAATAAATTGTCTCCGTCCAAATAAAATATTTAGAACAAGATGAACACTTTCTTGGCTCTAAATGCAATTTTTGAAAATGTGCAATTTTTCCTAAATTCAAAATAGCAAATAAAACCAAAATAAAATCTTATTTGATTTTTTATTTATACCCTCAATATTTCCTTATTTTGGGAAAGTCATTTTATTCCCTCTCTCATAATATTTATAATAGAAATAATTGAAGATGAAATAAATAAAATCAAATGATCCTATTTTCAAAATTTGAGAAAACTCAAATATGAAAATAACGAAATCCCCAACTCTCTCCGAGGGTCCTTGAGTTGCGTAGAATTCCTAGGATCAACCAAAATGCGATGAAATATGATATGCAATGATGATCTAGTGTATAACATTCCAAATTGGAAATTTGGGATGTTACAATGGTCTTGATAACCCGACACAGGTAGTAAAGGTAAATTCTCTCTATAGATATGATAAAGCTAAAAATCCCTCCTACTAAGTTTGCTAGCCAATGCTTAGATGAGTTCGATAACTTTATGGTTAAGCAAGAAGATTTCAATGCTTATGTTGGTAGACAACTGAAACATAATGCTTATATGATTGAACACTTGAGTGATTATATGGCTAATGTTAAAGGTGAACTTAAACTTGTTAGTAAACATGCTTCTATGGTTACCACTCAAGTAGAACAAGTACTTAAAGATCAGAATGATTTGCTCAATGAATTAAATAGTAAGAAAAATGGTAATGTTGTTAGAGTTATGACTAGAGGTTGTAAAATGACTCAGGAACCTTTATATCCTGAGGGCCATCCTAAGAGAATTGAGCAAGATTCTCAGAGAACTAATGTTGATGCACCTAGTCCTTCTAAAAGGAAGAAAAAGAAAAATGATAGGACTTTGCATGCTTCTAGTGAACCTATTATTGACACACCTGAGAATCCCAATGATATTTCTATCTCTAATGCTGAAACACAATCTGGTAATGAAAATGAACCTAGTGATAATGTTAATGATGATGTTCATGTTGATGCGCAACCTAGCAATAAAAATGATGTAGAGATTGAAACTGCTGTTGATCTTGATAACCCACAATCAATTAATCAATGTTATGTTAAGAGAGACTTTGTTGCTAGGAAGCACGGTGAAGAAAGAGAACCATGGGTTCAGAAACCCATGCCTTTTCCTCCTAAACCATCCAAGAAAAGGGATGATGAGGATTTTGAGCGCGTTCGCTGAAATGATTAGACATATCTTCTTGCGTATGCATTTGACTGATATGCTTAAAATGAATCCTTATGCTAAGTACATGAAAGATATGTTACTAATAAAAGAAAGATACCGGAAGCTGAAATTTCCACCATGCTTGCTAATTATAGCTTTAAAGGTGGAATACCTAAGAAACTAGGAGATGCCGGAGTACCAACTATACCATGCTCCATTAAAAGAAACTGTGTTAAAACTGCTTTATCTGATCTTGGAGTCGGCATTAGTGTTATGCATCTCTCTTTATATCATAGACTTGATTTGAATAAGTTGACACCTACTGAAATATCTTCGCAAATGGCTGACAAATCAACTGCTATACCTGTCGGTATTTGTGAGGATGTGCCTATTGTGGTTGCAAATGTTACTATTTTAACGGACTTTGTTATTCTTGATATTCCCGAGGATAATAGTATGTCTATTATTCTTGGAAGACCCTTTTTGAATACTGCAGGGGCTGTTATTGATTGCACAAAAGGCAATGTCACTTTTCATGTTAATGGTAATGAGCATACGGTACACTTTCCGAGGAAACAACCTCAAGTCCATAGTATCAATTCTATTGGAAAAAATTCTACTATTACTATTGGAGGTTTTGAATTTCCTCCTCCTACTGTCAAGAAGAAATATGATATTCTTGTTGTTGGGGACATGCATATCCCCATTGAGGTAACCTAGTGTTATTCGAAAATTCTCCGGTTTCATGTTATTCGAAATGAGTTTGTTAACAAGACCTGATCAACCTTGTTAGTGGATTCCTTTTGATGAGCATGAGATGGATGAATTTAGAAAACACAACTCTTTGTACCCTATTTTTACTTTCTGTTATTTATATTAAATAAAGCAAAAATAGTATTTTTCTATCTGTTTCTTGAATTATCCATGCAATAAAAAATACCCTGAAAATAAAAGTTCTCCAAATGCCTTGAAACTTAAATATGATTTTTATGGAATATTTGAGAATATCTGGCACCGAGAACACAGCAGGGGGAGCAAGCACCTGTCCACGAGGATCCAGGGCACGCCCCCTGCCTCGTGGGCCCATGGTGGCTCCCCTCCAATTATTCCAGCCACCACACACTCCTTCTTGCTCCCCAAAAAATCACTAGCCAGCTCAAGCACGACTTCAAGCTCATCTTGCTGCCATTTTCGATCTCCTAGCTCAAAGCTCCATTCACAAAACTGCTTTGGGGGATTGTTCTTTCGTATGTGACTCCTCCAATGCTCCAATTAGTTTTTGTTCTAGTGCTTTATTCATTGCAAATTTTTGCTGCTTAGGTGACCCTGTTCTTGAGCTTGCATGTCAAATTTATATGGTCAAACGTAGTTTTAATGCATGATATTGCCTCTAAGCACTTGTAGGAGTAGTTTCTATCAATTTTGTTGAGTTTGGTTCACTTTTATTTTGAAGTTACTAAATTTTTTAGATATTTTTAGAAAAGGATGAAGAGATTTTTGAGGAGCTCATCGAGCCGAAGCTCGAAGGATAAGCAAAGTGAGGAGGATAAGAGGCCCAAATATAATGTCCCTCGCACCGCGGAAGTTCGGCCATGTGAATGGCCTTGTGATAATTTCTTGAGAGCAGCCGGGATTTATGATGATTTTTATGAGTTGGCTGAGAATGCAGGCCTCACCGCCTTCCTCCACGACCAACACGATTAGTATCTCTTACTCACCAATACCTTTGTGCAAAACTTTCATTTCCATGCTAGGAGCTCACCACCTACGGTGGAATTTTATTTATATGATGAGCATAAGGAGATGTCACTTCGTGATTTTTGTCGGGTTTGTTTGATACCTTTTGAGGGAAGTGTAGAGGAACCACATCGTGACAATATGGAAGGGTTTATTGATACAATTGCTGTAGGGGAAACGAGGAAAGTTTCCGATGCAAGAATTACTAGCATACATTTTCCTATTTTACGTTAGTTCACAATATTTGCTAGTAGATGCTTAATTGGTGGCAGAAACTATGGCAACCTTAGTGCCCCTGATATTGTTATTTTGTGCCATGCCTTGTTCCATGACTACACATTTAGTATGGGCGCTATTGTTGCAAAGCGGTTAAATCTTAACCGTACTAAGGGCCCCGTCCTTGGAGGCATCTTCGCCTCGCGCCTCGCTGCACACTTTAACATACCTATTAGGCATTATGAGAAGGAAGAGAAGGTGCTGCCTCATGTTTTCCTAGACTATAAGAGTATGGTAACACATGATTTTATCGTTAAGAATAAGGAAAAGATGCTTAAGTACAAGCTGATATTTGATAAAAATCACCCTGAGACTATTACTTTGCCTGCTCCTTCCTTGTTTGACTTATCTGCAGGCAAGTACCTTGTTCCGCCGAAGGCCATTCATGCCTACCGGAACCCCACACCAGCTACAGAGCCAGAGCCGGAACCAAAATTTGACCCTCACCGGCAGTTTGTTTATCAGTGGAATCCGGAAGAGATCGCCAACCAGTGGCACCAGGGGGATTCTTCTCAGTACGACCCCAACTATTATTTTGGATATCCGCCAGGCCAGCTATGGCCATAGACCAACTTAGGCCAAAAGCCTAAGCTTGGGGGAGTACGTATTTCTCACCGACATTACATTCGTGTTCACACACTCATGCTAGTTGTCGATGCTCATACTTTTTCATTGTATCATCCATGCTAGTTTATTTTCCTTTTCTATGCCTTCTTCTTGTGTGTTTGATAAACCTTAAGAAAAACAAAAAAATAGTTGTAGCTTTTAGCTAGTTTACTTTCCATACCTGTAGTAGTAATTAAAAAGGAAACCCAAAAAGATTTCTCGTTCTTCTTTTTGCTTGTTGGGAGCTTTCCCGTGTAAATAGTTTTATTTCTTTTCTCGTTCTTTGGGGTCGAGAGGAGAAGACCATAATGAAAATGTTGAGTGGCTCTTATATGCATTATTGTTGATCTAACAAAGAGCCCATATTACCTTGCCTTCTCTCTTGAATTGACTGCTTGCAGATTCCAGCTTAGTCCAATGCACGTGCACTATTATTATTATCCACACTATTTGGTCGTGCAAGTGAAAGGCAATAATGATGATTATATGATGAACTTATTGAGATGAGAAAAGATGGTATGAACTCGACCTCTCTTATATTTTGTAAATATGATTAGTTCATCGTTCCTGATTCAGCCTATTATGAATAAACATGTTTGCAATGACAATTAGAGATTATAGTTGCTTATGCCATGGTTAATTAGCTAGGATCTTATAATGGTTTACCTTGTGTGCCAACATGCTATTAAAATGGTTGTGATGTGGTATGATAGGGTGGTATCCTCTTTTGAACGTTTCGAGTGGCTTGACTTGGCACATGTTCACGCATGTAGTTGAAACAAAATCAACATAGCCTCTACGATATTTATGTTCATGGTGCATTATATCCTACTCATGCTTGCATTCGGTGTTGATTAATTTGAATGCATGTTCATGACTGTTGTTGCTCTCTAGCTGGTCGCTTCCCAGTCTTTTTCTAGCCTTCACTTGTACTAAGCGGGAATACTGCTTGTGCATCCAATTCCATAAAACCCCAAAGTTGTTCCATATGATTCCACCATACCTACCTATATACAGTATCTACCTGCCGTTCCAAGTAAATTTGTATGTGCCAAACTCTAAACCTTCAAATAAACATTCTATTTTGTATGCTCGAATAGCTCATGTATTAACTAGGGATGTCTGTATGTTTCATGCTAGGCGGGTTATTCTCAAGAGGAGTGGACTGCGCTCCTCACTCACAAGAAAATGGCTGGTCACCGAGATGCCCAGTCCCATGCTTTATGCGAATCAAATCAAGATAACTGCAAACAAAACTCCCCCGGGACTCTTGTTAGTTGGAGGCACTCGTTGTTTTGAGCAAGCCATGGATTGATGCTTATTGGTGGAGGGGGAGTATAAACTTTACCATTTTGTTTGGGAACCACCTATAATATGTGTAGCATGGAAGATATCGAGATATCTCGGTTGTTATGTTGAAAATGAAAGTATACCGCTCAAAATATTATTCATATCTATTTCAAAACCAAGCTCTAGCACCTCTACAAATCCCTGCTTCCCTCTGCGAAGGGCCTATCTATTTACTTTTATGTTGAGTCATCATCCTCTTATTAAAAAGCACCAGTTGGAGAGCACCGCTGTCATTTGCATCCATTACTGTTAGTTTACATTGAGTATGACTTGACTGGATCTCTTTTGCCATGAATTACAATGTCTAGTCAGTCCTTGATCTTTAAAGGTGCTCTGCATTTATGTTTTGCGGTCTCAGAAAGAGCTAGCGAGATACCATCTTGTCATAACATATCATGATTATTTTGAGAAAGTGTTGTCATCCGAGATTTATTATTATTGCTCGCTAATTGATTATGCCATTGATATGAGTAAACATGAGACCTAAGTGTTATTGTGAATATGGTTAGTTCATAATCTTTGCTGAAAACCTGAATGCTGGCTTTACGTATTTACAACAACAAGAGCAAACAGAGTTTGTAAAAGTTTTTCTTTATCACTTTCAGTTTATCAACTGAATTGCTTGAGGACAAGCAAAGGTTTAAGCTTGGGGGAGTTGATACGTCTCCGTCGTATCTACTTTTCCAAACACTTTTGCCCTTGTTTTGGACTCTAATTTGCATGATTTGAATGGAATTAACCCGGATTGACGTTGTTTTTAGCAGAATTGCCATGGTGTTATTTTTGTACAGAAATAAAAGTTCTCGAAATGACATGAAAATCAACGAAGAATTATTTTGGAATATATAAAAAATATTGGAAGAAGAATCCACGTCAGGGGGCCTCCACCTGTCCACGAGGGTGGGGGGCGCGTCCTACCCCCTGGGCGCGCCCCCTACCTCGTGGGCCCCTAACGCTCCACCGACCTCAACCTTGACTCCATATATTCACTTTCGGGGAGAAAAAAAGGAGAGAGAAGGATTCATCACGTTTTACGATACGGAGCCACCGCCAAGCCATAAACTCTCTCGGGAGGGCTGATCCGGAGTCCGTTGGGGTTTCCGGAGAGGGGAATCCGTCACCATCGTCATCATCAACCTTCCTCCATCACCAATTTCATGATGCTCACCGCCGTGTGTGAGTAATTCCATCATAGGCTTGTTGGACGGTGATGGGTTGGATGAGATTTATCATGTAATCGAGTTAGTTTTGTTAGGGTTTGATCCCTAGTATCCACTATGTTCTGACATTGATGTTGCTATGACTTTGCTATGCTTAATGCTTGTCACTAGGGCCCAAGTGCCATGATTTCAGATCTGAACCTATTATGTTTTTATCAATATATGAGAGTTCTTGATCCTATCTTGCATGTCTATAGTCACCTACTATGTGATATGATCCAGCAACCCCGAAGTGACAATAGTCGGGACCACTCCCGGTGATGACTGTAGTTTGAGGAGTTCATGTATTCACGATGTGTTAATGCTTTGGTTTGGTACTCTATTAAAAGGAGGCCTTAATATCCCTTAGTTTCTAATAGGACCCCGCTGCCACGGGAGGGTAGGACAAAAGATGTCATGCAAGTTCTTTTCCATAAGCACGTATGACTATATTCGGAATACATGCCTACATTACATTGATGAACTGGAGCTAGTTTTGTGCCACCCTAGGTTATGACTGTTACATGATCGATCACATCCGGCATAATTCTCTATCACTGATCCATTACCTACGAGTTTTCCATATATTGTTCTTCGCTTATTTACTTTTCCGTTGCTATTGTTACAATCACTATAAAACACCAAAAATATTACTTTTTCTACCATTACCTTTTACCACCGTTACCACTACTATCATATTATTTTGCTACTAAATACATTGCTGTAGATATTAAGTTATCCAGGTGTGGTTGAATTGACAACTCAACTGCTAATACTTGAGAATATTCTTTGGCAACCCTTGTGTCGAATCAATAAATTTGGATTGAATACTCTACCCTCGAAAACTGTTGCGATCCCCTATACTTGTGGGTTATCACCAACCAGAGTAAGATCCGCACCAGAGTGGTACGGTAATCCTGTTCTGGAAGTCATGTTACTTGACCATCGTGAGCCTACAAACTATGAGGAAGCGATGATGAGCCCAGATTCCGCAAAATGGCTTGAAGCCATGAAATCTGAGATGGGATCCATGTATGAGAACAAAGTGTGGACTTTGGTTGACTTTCCCGATGATCGGCAGGCCATAGAGAATAAATGGATCTTCAAGAAGAAGACTGACGTTGACGGTAATGTTACTGTCTACAAAGCTCGACTTGTTGCGAAAGGTTTTCGACAAGTTCAAGGAGTTGACTACAATGAGACATTCTCACCCGTAGCGATGCTTAAGTCCATCCGAATCATGTTAGCAATTGCCGCATTTTATGATTATGAAATTTGGCAAATGGATGTCAAAACTGCATTCCTTAATGGATATCTTAAAGAAGAGTTGTAGATGATGCAACCAGAAGGTTTTGTCGATCCAAAAGGTGCTAACAAAGTGTGCAAGCTCCAGCGATCCATTTATGGACCGGTGCAAGCCTCTCAGAGTGGGAATATACGCTTTGATAGTGTGATCAAAGCATATGGTTTTATACAGACTTTTCGAGAAGCCTGTGATATTATATGTAGATGACGTATTGTTAATCGGAAATGATACTGAATTTCTGAATAGCATAAAAGGATACTTGAATAAGAAGTTTTCAATGAAAGACCTCGGTGAAGCTGCTTATATATTGGGCATCAAGATCTATAGAGATAGATCAAGACGCTTGATTGGACTTTCGCAAAGCACATACCTTGATAAAGTTTTGAAGAAGTTCAAAATGGATCATGCAAAGAAAGGGTTCTTGCCTGTGATACAAGGTGTGAAGTTGAGTCAGACTCAATGCCCGACCACTGCAGAAGATACAGAGAAAATGAAAGGTGTTCCCTATGCTTCAGCCATATGCTCTATCATGTATGCAATGTTATGTACTAGACCTGATGTGTGCCTTGAGATAAATTTAGAAGGGAGGTACCAAAGTAATCCAGGAGTGGATCACTGGACAGCGGTCAAGAACATCCTGAAATACCTGAAAAGGACTAAGGATATGTTTCTCGTATATGGAGGTGACAAAGAGCTCGCCGTAAACGGTTACATCGATGCAATCTTTGACACTGATCCAGATGACTCTAAGTCAATAACCGGATACATGTTTTTATTAAATGGTGGAGCTGTCAGTTGGTGCAGTTCCAAGCAGAGCGTCGTGGCGGGATCTATTGCCTTGACAAAGGAATCCAAATTTCACAAGAGAACCAAGCACATCAAGAGATGCTTCAATTCCATCCGCAATTAAATCAAGGAGGGAGAGATAGAGATTTGCAAGATACATACGGATCTGAATGTTGCGGACCCGTTGACTAAGCCTCTCTCACGAGCAAAACATGATCAGCACCAAGACTCCATGGGTGTTAGAATCATTACAATGTAATCTAGATTATTGACTCTAGTGCAAGTGGGAGACTGAAGGAAATATGCCCTAGAGGCGATAATAAAGTTGTTATTTATATTTCCTTATATCATGATAAATGTTTATTATTCATGCTAGAATTGTATTAACTAGAAACTTAGTACATGTGTGAATACATAAACAAACAGAGTGTCACTAGTTTGCCTCTACTTGACTAGCTCGTTGAATCAATGATGGTTATGTTTCCTAACCATAGACATGAGTTGTCATTTGATTAACGGGATCACATCATTAGAGAATGATGTGATTGACTTGACCCATCCGTTAGCATAGCACGACGATCATTTAGTTTGTTGCTTTTGCTTTCTCCATAACTATAGATGTTCCTATGACTATGAGATCACGTAACTCCCGAATACCGGAGGAACACTTTGTGTGCTACCAAATGTCACAATGTAACTGGGTGATTATAAAGGTGCTCTACAGGTGTCTCCGATGGTGTTTGTTGAGTTGGCATGGATCGAGATTATGATTTGTCACTCCAATTGTCGGAGAGGTATCTCTGGGGCCTCTCGGTAATGCACATCACTATAAGGCTTGCAAGCAATGTCACTAACGAGTTAGTTACGGGATGTTGCATTACGGAACGAGTAAAGAGACTTGCTGGTAACGAGACTGAACTAGGTATTGAGGTACCGACGATCGAATCTCGGGCAAGTAACATACCGATGACAAAGGGAACAACGTATACCGTTATGCGGTTTGACCGATAAAGATCTTCGTAGAATATGTAGGAACCAATATGAGCATCCAGGTTCCGCTATTGGTTATTGACCGGAGATGAGTCTCGGTCATGTCTACATAGTTCTCGAACCCGTAGGGTCCGCACGTTAACGTTCGGTGACGACCGGTATTACGAGTTTATGTGTTTTGATGTACCGAAGGTAGTTCGGAGTCCCGGATTTGATCACAGACATGACAAGGAGTCTCGAACTGGTTGAGACGTAAAGATCAATATATTGGAAGCCTATATTTGGACATCGGAATGGTTTCGAGTGGTTCGGGTATTTTTTTCGGAGTACCGGGAGGTTACCGGAACCCCCCGGGGAGTATATGGGCCTTATTGGGCCTTAGTGGGATAGAGGAGAGGGAAGGGAAAAGAGGGAGGCACGCCCCCCAAGCCCAATCCGAATTGGGAGGGGGGCCGACCCCCCTTTCATTCCTCCCTCTCTCCTCCTTCCTTCATCTCCTACTCCTACTTGGAAGGGCTCCTACTTCTACTAGGAAAGGGGGAATCCTACTCCCGGAGGGAGTAGTACTCCCCCAGGGCGCACCATAGAGAGGGCCAACCCTCCCCCTCCTCCACTCCTTTATATACGGGGGAGGGGGCACCCCATGGACACACAAGTTGATCAGTTGATCTTTTAGCCATGTGTAACATCCCAAATTTTCAATTTGGAATGTTATACATTAGACCATCATTGCATATCATAATTTATTTTCTTTTGGATTTGATCCTAGAAATTCCACGCAACTCAAGGACCCACAGAGAGAGTTGGGGATTTCGTTATTTTCATATTTGAGTTTTCTCAAATTTTGCGAATAGAATCATTTGATTTTCATTATTTTATCATCAATTATTTCTATTACAAAAATATGAGAGAGGGAATAAAATGACTTTCCCAAAATAAAGAAATATTGAGGATTTAATAATAAAATCAAATAAGATTTTATTTCAGAGTTTTTCGGTATTTTATTTGAATTTAGGAAAAATGTGCGTTTTTCAAATTGCATTTAGGCCCCAAATAAATGTCCACCTTGTGCGGCTTGATTTTAGAAGCCCGGGAAAATTTATTTCGGGATTTTTTGAGTCCGTTTAGTATTTCTTTTATTTGTTTTTTTGCGTGGAATAATTTAAAAAAACGTGAACCGACTTTGGGCCGTACCCGAGCGGGACTCCGCCTGGGGGCAGCCTTTATAAGCCGCCCGACCCGAGCCGCCAGCCCACCGCGCCCGAAACCCTAATTAGCCACCGCCACCGTCGGACCCGCCGCCCGAGGTCAACCTCGTTTTCGCCGCCCGTTTTTTTAAAGAGAAAAAAAAAGTCGCGGTTTTTATTTTTATTTTTAGTTTTGGTTTTTTTAAATAGATTGGTTTTTCCGGTTTATTTATTTAGCGAGCGTTCGTTCGTTCTAGTGAACGTTCGTCGTTTTTCTTTTTCTCGGATTAAATCCGTCATTTTTCTGATCGCGATTCCTGATCCGATTTTTGTTTTAGTATAACTTTTCGCTCGTTTATCGGAATCAGGCGATTCAAGCGCCTGGAGTTTCGTCTCAAAACCCTCTATCCGTTTAACCAACTTAAACAAGTTTTTGCCACTGTAAAAATTGCCGTAGATCCAGAATAGTAAACGAAGCCTGTTTCTTTTGCCGTTTGACTTTCGTTGCTTCGTTTGATTCGATTCTTTTTGCAAACCAGAGTTCTTAAGTTGAACCTTCTGGTTAGATCTCTTATTTGAGTTTTACACGTGCATTAGATGAATACTTATTGTATGCTTGTTTGTTTGTCTGCGATAGAATACCCGGAGTGCGCCGCGTGTTACTTCGAATCTCTAGGTTTCGCGAATCATCAGCAAGGCAAGTAACACTTCTATCATACCTCCTACTACGCAGTTTTATTGCATTAGATCAATCCTCAAACATTGCATGATTAGGATCTAATTAAATTGTGGGATGGGAAGTAGTTGAGGTAGTACCTATTACCTGTTATATTATCAAACCTTTGGGAGTTACTTCTACGTTTGCCTATTATGCCATGCTATGCTAGTAGACGTGGATTGGGTGAGTGATATCCATGACAGATGTGAGTTTGTTAATTAATGGTTTATCTAAGGTGGCAACTTAAATACACATCTGGGTGGATTGAGGTACCTGGGTATTCCAGGATTGCCTGATTTTCTTTATGGACCGCCACCCAGGCCCAAAGGGATCATGAGATTTTTCATACTAGAAACTTCTGTGTGCAGCCACAAGCTATTATGGGCTCTAGCATAGTTGATTAAGTCGTGCGAACTCTTACAGGGTAGACTAGCAGATGTAGGGGAAAGTAGGTGTAACGGTCTATCCATCGTAAGGTGCTAGTGCTTCTGAAAGACTATGTCTCGGTCATCCGTCTTCTCAAACACCATGTAGTGCGAGAAACCAAACGGAGGCAATCGAGTCTTGTGGGGAAAAGTGCGCAAACCTCTGCAGAGTGTATAAACTAATCATGGTTAGCCGTGTCCCTGGTTATGGACATCTTGAGTATCTAGTACCTGGATTATCATGTGAATCTCAACATGTTACCCTAAGATTTAATTTTTTTGGGTTTGTTTAATGATGATGCTTAATTGGGATTGAGAATGCTGTCAACCATTCTCAATGTTTAACAACTACCATGATAGTTAAATAAAATTTATTCCTTTGCAATAGGGAAAAATTGGCTTTACGCAAAACTGTAACCATAGAGCTTTCCACCAGCCAAATATGCATATAGTATAGCTGTTTCATTCCATTACTCTCTATGTGTTACTTTGCCGGCATATTCCATGTGCTAACCCGTTTCGGGCTGCAACGTTAATGTTGCAGACTTTTCAGACGACGATTAAGGAGTTTTTAGGTCGTGGTTCTATACTCAGTGATGCCGTTGGAGTTGATGCACTCACTTATCTTCCAAGCCTTCCGTTGTTATAGTTATTAGATGGCCTTAAGCCATATTTATTGTAATAAGTTCTCTATTGAGACACTCGATGTAATAAGTGTGTGATTGCTACTCTGTTATAAATCCTCCGAGTACTGTGTGGTGTCAGCATTACTGATCCAGGGATGACACCTGAGCACAGAGATCAGACTGTTTGAGGTCTGGTCGCTACACCATGTGCGGTGCCCCCCTCCACCATAATCCACCTCGGTTATATCATAGCGGTGATTAGGCGAAGCCCTGTTCTGGTAGCAACATCATCACCATCATCACGCCATCGTGCTGACGAAACTCTCCCACAAAGCTCTTCTGGATCGTGAGTTCGCGGGACGTCACCAAGCTGAACGTGTGCAGATCGCGGAGGTGTCGTACGTTTGGTACTAGGATCGGTCAATTGTGAAGACGTACGACTACATCAACCGCATTGTCATAACACTTCCGCTGACGGTCTATGAGGGTATGTAGACGATACTCTCCCCTCTCATATTTTTGAAATTGTTGCGTTCCCCAACAGCCATTTCGGTACCTTTGCTTATAGACGTATGCATTTTTTGTTTATGTAATGCACCTGCTACCTTTCAAAGATGTATGACTGCTATATTCTTTGACTTTTGTGAAAAGATTATTGATGTTTTCATGGATGATTTCTCTGTGTATGGAACTTCTTTTGATGATTGCTTAAGCAACCTTGATCGAGTTTTGCAGAGATGTGAAGAAACTAATCTTGTCTTGAATTGGGAGAAGTGCCACTTTATTGTTAATGAAGGTATTGTCTTGGGGCATAAAGTTTCTGAAAGAGGTATTGAAGTTGATAAAGCTAAAGTTGATGCTATTGAAAAGATGTCGTGTCGTAAGGACATCAAAGGCATAAGAAGTTTCCTTGGTCATGCCGGTTTTTATAGGAGGTTCATTAAATACTTCTCAAAAATTATAGGCCTCTGACTAATCTCTTACATAAAGATGTTCCTTTTGTCTTTGATGATGATTGTGTAGAAGCATTTGAAATACTTAAGAAAGCCTTAATTTCTGCACCAATTGTCCAGCCACCTGATTGGAATTTACCCTTTGAAATTATGTGTGATGCTAGTGATTATGCTGTAGGTGCTATTCTAGGACAAAGAGTTGATAAGAAACTAAATGTTATCCAATATGCTAGTAAAACTCTAGACAGTGCCCAGAGAAATTATGCTACTACTGAAAAATAATTTTTAGCAGTTGTATTCTCTTGTGATAAGTTCAGACCTTATATTGTTGATTCCAAAGTAACTGTTCACACTGATCATGCTGCTATTAAATATCTTATGGAAAAGAAAGATGCTAAACCTAGACTCATTAGATGGGTTCTCTTGCTACAAGAATTTGATTTGCATATTATTGATAGAAAGGGAGCTGAGAACCCCGTTGCAAACAACTTGTCTAGGTTAGAGAATGTTCTTGGTGACCCACTACCTATAGATGATAGCTTTCCTGATGAACAATTAGCTGTCATAAATGCTTCTCGTACTGCTCCATGGTATGTTGATTATGATAATTACATTGTTGCTAAATTTATACCACCTAGTTTCACATACCAGCAAAAGAAAAAGTTTTTCTATGACTTAAGACGTTACTTCTGGGATGACCCACACCTTTATAAAGAAAGAATAGATGGTGTTATTAGACGTTGTGTACCTGATCATGGACAGGAACATATCCTACGCAAGTGTCACTCCATGGCTTATGGAGGACACCACGCTGGAGATAGAACTGCACATAAGGTATTGCAATCCGGTTTTATTGGCATACTCTCTTCAAAGATGACCGTAAGTTTGTCTTGTCTTCTGATGAATGTCAAAGAATTGGTAATATTAGTAGACGTCAAGGAATGCCTATGAACTATCCACTTGTTATTGAACCATTTGATGTTTGGGGCTTTTATTATATGGGACCGTTTCCTTCCTCTAACGGGTATACACATATTTTAGTTGCTGCTGATTACGTTACTAAGTGGGTAGAAGATATTCCAACTAGTAGTGCTGATCATAACACCTCTATTAAGATGCTTAAAGAAGTTATTTTTCTGAGATTTGGAGTCCCTAGATACTTAATGACTGTTGGTGGTTCACATTTTATTCATGGTGCCTTCCGTGAAATGCTTGCTAAGTATGATGTTAATCATAGAATTGCATCTCCATATCACCCACAGTCTAGTGGTCAAGTAGTACTAAGTAATAGAGAGCTTAAATTAATTTTGTAAAAGACTGTTAATAGATATAGAAAGAATTGGTCCAAGAAACTTGATGATGCACTATGGTCCTATAGAACTGCATATAGAAATCTTATGGGTATGTCTCCGTATAAAATGGTTTATGGAAAAGCATGTCACTTACCTCTCGAAATAGAACATAAGGCATATTGGGCCATTAAAGAGCTCAATTATGACTTCAAACCTGCCGGTGAGAAGAGACTATTTGACATCAGCTCACTTGATGAGTGGAGAACCCAGGCCTATGAGAATGCCAAACTATTTAAAGAAAAGGTTAAAAGATGGCATGATAAAAGGATACAAAAACATGAGTTTAATGTAGGTGATTATGTATTGTTATACAACTCTCGCTTAAGATTTTTGGCAGGAAAACTTCTCTCTAAATGGGAACGTCCTTACGTTATCAAGGAATTCTATCGTTTTGGTGCCATAAAAATCAACAACTTCAAAGGCACAAATCCGAGGGTGGTGAACGGTCAAAGAATCAAACATTATATCTCAGGTAACCCTATAAATGTTGAAACCAATGTTATTAATACTGTAACCCCGGAGGAGTACATAAGGGACACTTTCCAGAACGTTTCAGACTCCGAAAAGGAATAGGTATGTGGTACAGTAAGTAAACTGACTCCAAAACAGTTCTAATAGCAATTTTTCTCCGTTTTGGAACATTTAAGAAAATAGGAAAATAAGAAGCAGTCCGGAAAGGACACGAGGCGTCAACGAGGGTGGAGGGTGTGCCCCCTGCCTCGTGGGCACCTCGTGTGCCCTCCGGACTCCGATTTCTTGCATGATACTTCTTTTGGTCGGTAAATATTCATTATATAATCTCCTGAAGGTTTTGACCACTGTACCACACACATATCTCCTGCTTTTGTTTTGAGTTGTTTTCTGCCAGAGTTGTCAAGGCCAGGCATCATGTCGTTCCCCCCTCCAACAATGAGGGCAACGATGCTTGGCTAATGAAGACAGAGCTAAAGAGAGAAGAACCCGGGGAGATCAACAAGGATGATAGGATCAAGAAGGCCATGGAGGATCAAGCTCCGGTAGCAGAAGAAGACATCCTTCAACCTCATTACAATCTTCTTACCCCTACTGAAATTGAAGCTTTCAAGATGATTGAAATAGTTCGGGTGCAGAACAAGTATCTAACTCGTGGAAATATTCTGTTGCAAGAGCATATCACCGCACTCAAGGGCATTAATCGTAAGTTGGAGCAACTCCTACGCTCGATGTTGGACGACAAGCCTACGTCATCAACAATCTCTTCTTCATCACCAAAGGAGAACTGCGTATCGTGTATGGGCACTCCCCTTGGCAACTGCCAAGCTTGGAGGAGTGCCCTGGTATCGTATCACCATCACACTTCTATCTTTACCGTTTTTCTTAGTTCGATCCTTTTGGTTATATCCTGATCTAGTAGAATAAAGTTTAGTATGATCTAGCTTTGAGTTTCAGTATTGATCCTTATCTATGTAATCGAGTCCGTGAGCTATATATAATAAAGATTAGTTATGAGTCAAGGGCTTGGTTATCTTGTTATGATCTTGAGGAAAAAGAGAAAGAATAAAAATAAATAAAGAGATCATATTGATCTTATGGAGAGTAATGACTTCACATATAAAGAGTATGATGAATAAAAGTTGTTGAGAGTTGACAAACATAGTTTTGGTCATTGTTGCTATTGGGGAACATAGTAATTTCAAAAAAATCCTACGCACATGCAAGATCATGGTGATGCGTAGCAACGAGAGGGAAGAGTGTTGTCCATGTACCCTTGTAGACCGTAAGTGGAAGCATTATGACAACGCGGTTGATGTAGTCGTACATCTTCACGATCGACCGATCCTAGCACTGAAGGTACGACACCTCCGCGATCTGCACAGGTTCAGCTCGGTGACGTCCCACGAACTCACGATCCAGCAGAGTGTCGAGGGAGAGCTTCGTCAGCACGACTGCATGATGACGGTGATGATGATGCTGCCGGAACAGGGCTTCGCCTAAGCATCGCTACGATATGACCGAGGTGGATTATGGTGGAGGGGGCACCGCACACGGCTAAGAGATCAATGATCAACTTGTGTGTCTATGGGGTGCCACCTGGCCACGTATATAAAGGATGGAGGGAGGAGGAGGCCGTCCCTCATAGGGTGCGCCCAAATTGTGGAGTCCTACTAGGACTCCCTAGTCCTAGTAGGATTCCACCTCCCACATGGAATAGGAAAAAGGGAAGGGAGAAGGAGAAGGAAGTAAGGGGCGCCCCCTTTCCCTAGTCCAATTCGGACCAGTCCATGGGGAAGGGGCGCGGCCACCCTTGAGGCCTTTCTCTCCTTTCCCGTATGGTCCATTAAGGCCCAATACGAATTCCTGTAACTCTCTAGTACTCCGAAAAATACCCGAATCACTCGGAACCTTTCCGAGGTCCGAATATAGCCTTCCAATATATTGATCTTTACGTCTCGACCATTTCGAGACTCCTCGTCATGTCCCGGATCTCATCTGGTATTCCGAACAAACTTCGGTCATCAAATCACATAACTCATAATACAAATTGTCACAGAACGTTCAGCGTGCGGACCCTACGGGTTCGAGAACTATATAGACATGACAAAGACTCATCTCCAGTCAATAACCAATAGCGGAACTTGGATGCTCATATTAGTTCCTACATATTCTACAAAGATCTTTATCGGTCAACCCGCATAACAACATACGTTGTTCCCTTTGTCATCGATATGTTACTTGCCCGAGATTCGATCGTCGGTATCCTCATACCTAGTTCAATCTCGTTACCTGCAAGTCTCTTTACTTGTTCCTTAATGCATCATCCCGCAACTAACTCATTAGTCACAATGCTTGCAAGGCTTATAGTGATGTGCATTACCGGGAGGGCCCAGAGATACCTCTCTGATACACGGATTGACAAGTCCTAATCTTGATCTATGCCAACTCAACAAACACCATCGAAGACACCTATAGAGCATCTTTAAAATCACCCAGTTATGTTGTGATGTTTCATAGCACACAAGGTGTTCCTCCGGTATTCGGGAGTTGCATATTCTCATAGTCTGAGGAACATGTATAAGTCATGAAAAAAGCAGTAGCAATGAAACTGTAACGATCATCGTGCTAAGCTAACGGATGGGTCAAGTCAATCACATCATTTTCTAATGATGTGATCCCGCTTATCAAATGACAACTCTTTGTCCATGGCTGGATACTTAACCATCTTTGATTAACGAGCTAGTCAAGTAGAGGCATACTAGTGACACTCTATTTGTCTATGTATTCACACATGTACTAAGTTTCCAGTTAATACAATTCTAGCATGAATAATAAACATTTATCATGATATAAGGAAATATAAATAACAACTTTATTATTGCCTCTAGGTCATATTTCCTTCAGTCTCCCACTTGCACTAGAGTCAGTAATATTGTTCACATCGTCATGTTATTTAGCACCAATAGTTCACATCTTTATGTGATTAGTTCGCATTTCCATGTGACTAACACCCAAAGGGTTTACTAGAGTCGATAATCTAGTTGACATCGCTATGTGATTAAGACCCAAAGAGTGATCATGTTTTGCTTGTGAGAGAAATTTAGACAACGGGTCTGCCACATTCAGAGCCGTATGTATTTTGAAAATTTTCTATGTCTACAATACTCTGCACGGAGCTACTCTAGCTAATTTCTCCCACTTTCAATATGTGTCTATATCGATACTTAGAGTCATCTAGATCGGCGTCAAAAGCTTGCATCGACGTAACACTTTACGAAGAACTCTTTGTCACCTCCATAACCGAGAAACATTTCCTTATTCCACTAAGGATATTTTTGACCGCTGTCCAGTGATCCACTCCTGGATCACTATTGTACCCTCTTGCCAAACTTATGGTGAGGTACACAATAGGTCTGGTACACAGCATAACATATTTTATAGAACCTATGACTGAGGCATAGGGAATGACTTTTCATTCTCTTTCTATTTTCTACCGTGGTCGGGTTTTGAGTCTTTACTCAACTTCACACCTTGCAATACAGGCAAGAACTCCTTCTTTGACTGTTCTATTTTCAACTACTTCAAAATCTTGTCAAGGTATGTACTCATTGAAAATATATCAAGTGTCTTGATCTATCTCTATAGATCTTGATGCTCAATATATAAGTAGCTACACCGAGGTCTTTCTTTGAAAAACTCCTTTCAAACACTCCTTTATGATTTTCAGAAAATTCTACATTATTTTCGATCAACAATATGTCATTCACATATACTTATCAGAAATGTTGTAGTGCTCCCACTCACTTTCTTGTAAATACAGGCTTCACCGCAAGTTTGTATAAAACCATATGCTTTGATCACTTTATCAAAGCATATATTCCAACTCCGGGATGCTTGCACCAGTCCAAAAATGGATCGCTGGAGCTTGCTCACTTTGTTAGCACCTTTAGGATTGACAAAACCTTCTGGTTGCATCATATACAACTTTTCTTTAAGAAATCCATTAAGGGATGCAGTTTTGACATCCATTTGCCAGATTTCATAAAATGCGGCAACTGCTAACATGATTCATACAAACTTTTAAGCATCAATACGAGTGAGAAAATCTCATCGTAGTTAACACCTTGATCTTGTCGAAAACATTTTGCGACAATTCGAGCTTTGTAGATAGTAACACTACTATCAGCGTCCGTCTTCCTCTTGAAGATCCATTTATTCTCAATGACTCACCGATCATCGGGCAAGTCAATCAAAGTCCATACTTTGTTCTCATACATGGATCCCATCTCAGATTTCATGGCCTCAAGCCATTTTGGGGAATCTGGGCTCATCATCGCTTCCTCATAGTTCGTAGGTTCGTCATGGTCTAGTAACATGACTTCCAGACCAGGATTACCATACCACTCTGGTGCGGACCGTACTCTAGTTGACCTACGAGGTACGGTAGTAATTTGATCTGAAGTTTCAAGATCATCATCATTAGCTTCCTCACTAATTGGTGTAGGAATCACTGGAACTGATTTCTGTGATGAACCACTTTCCAATTGGGGAGAAGGTACAATTACCTCATCAAGTTCTACATTCCTCCCACTCACTTCTTTCAAGAGAAACTTCTTCTCTAGAAAGGATCCATTCTTAGCAACGAATATCTTGCCTTCGGATCTGTAATAGAAGGTGTACCCAACAGTTTTATTTGGGTATCCTATGAAGACACATTTCTCCGATTTGGGTTCGAGCTTATCTGGTTGAAACTTTTTCACATAAGCATCATAGCCCCAAACTTTAAGAAACGACATCTTAGGTTTCTTGCTAAACCACAGCTCATATGGTGTCATCTCAATGGATTTAGATGGTGCCCTATTTAACGTGAATGCAGTTGTCTCTAATGCATAACCCTAAAACGATAGTGATAAATCAGTAAGAGACATCATAGATCGCACCATATCTAATAAAGTACGGTTATGACATTCGGACACACCATTACGTTGTGGTGTTCTAGGTGGCGTGGGTTGCGAAACTATTCTGCATTGTTTCAAATGAAGACCAAACTCGTAACTCAAATATTCCCCTCCACGATCAGATCGCAGAAACTTTATTTTCTTGTTACGATGACTTTCTACTTCACTCCGAAATTCTTTGAACTTTTCAAATGTTTCATACTTATGTTTCATCAAGTAGATATACCCATATCTGCTCAAATCATCTTTGAAGGTCAGAAAATAACGATACCCGCCGCGAGACTCAGCACTCATCAGATTGCATACATCACCATGTATTATTTCCAATAAGTCAGTTGCTTGCTCCATTGTTCCGGAGAACGGAGTTTTAGTCATCTTGCTCACGAGGCATGGTTCGCAAGCACGAAATGATTCATAATCAATTGATTCCAAAAGCCCATCAGCATGGAGTTTCTTTGTGCGCTTTACACCAATATGGCCTAAACGGCAGTGCCATATATAAGTTGCACTATCATTATTAACTTTGCATCTTTTGGCTTCAATATTATGAATACGTGTATCACTACGATCAAGATTCAATAAACAATTCACCTTGGGTGCATGACCTCAGAAGGTTTTATTCATGTAAATAGAATAACAATTATTCTTTATCTTAAATGAATAACCGTATTGCAATAAACATGATCCAATCATATTATGCTCGACGCAAACACCAAATAACATTTATTTTAGGTTCAACACTAATCCCGAAGGTAAAGGGAGTGTGCAATGGTGATCTCATCAACCTTGGAATCACTTCCAACTCACATCATCACTTCGCCCTTAACTAGTCTTTGTTTATTTTGCAACTCCCGTTTCGAGTTACTACTCTTAGGAACTGAACCAGTATCAAATACTGAGGGGTCGCTACAAACACTAGTAAAGTACACATAAATAACATGTATATCAAATATACCATTGTTCACTTTGCCATCCTTCTTATCCGCCAAGTATCTAGGGCAGTTCCACTTCCAGTGACCATTTCCTTTGCAGTAGAAGCACTTAGTTTCAGGCTTGGGTCTAGCTTTGGGCTTGTTTATGGGAGTGGCAACTTGCTTGCCATTCTTCTTGAAGTTCTCTTTCTTTCCCTTGCCCTTTTACTTGAAACTAGTGGTCTTGTCAATCATCAACACTTGATGCTTTTCTTGATTTCTACCTTCGCCGATTTCAGCATCGTTAAGAGCTCGGGAATCATTTTCGTCATCCCTTACATATTATAGTTCATCACGAAGTTCCAGTAACTTGGCGATAGTGACTAGAGAAATCTGTCAATCACTATCTTATCTGCAAGATTAACTCCCACTTGATTCAAGCGATTGTAGTACTCAGACATTCTGAGCACGTGCTCACTAGTTGAGCTATTCTCCTCCATCTTGTAGGCAAAACACTTGTCAGAGGTCTCATACCTCTCGACTCGGGCATGAGTCTGAAATACAAATTTCAGCTCTTGGAACATCTTATATGCTCCATGGCGTTTAAAACGTTTTTGAAGTCCCGGTTCTAAGCTGTAAAGCATGGTGCACTAAACTATCAAGTAGTCATCATACCGAGCTTTGTAAAATGTTCATAACGTCTGCATCTGCTCCTGCAATAGGTCCATCACCTAGCGGTGCATCACGGACATAATTCTTCTATGCAGCAATGAGGATAATCCTCAGACCACGGACCCAGTCCGCATCATTGCTACTATCATCTTTCAACATAGTTTTTCTCTATGAACATATCAAAAATAACAGGGGAGCTACATCGCGAGCTATAGATGTACAACATAGTTATGCAAATACTATCAGGACTAAGTTCATGATAAATTAATGTTCAATTAATCATATTACTTAAGAACTCCCACTTAGATAGACATCCCTCTAGTCATCTAAATGATCACGTGATCCAAATCAACTAAACCATGTCCGATCATCACGTGAGATGGAGTAGTTTTCAATGGTGAACATCGCTATGTTGATCATATCTACTATATGATTCACGCTCGACCTTTCGGTCTCCAGTGTTCTGAGGCCATATCTACATATGCTAGGCTCGTCAAGTCTAACCCGAGTATTCCGCATGTGCAAAACTGGCGTGCACCCGTTGTATGCGAACGTAGAGCTTATCACACCCGATCATCACGTGGTGTCTCGGCATGACGAACTGTCGCAGCAGTGCATACTCTGGGAGAACACTTATACCTTGAAATTTAGTGAGAGATCATCATATAATGCTACCGCCGAACTAAGCAAAATAAGATACATAAAGGATAAACATCACATGCAATCAAAATATGTGACATGATATGGCCATCATCATCTTGTGCCTTTGATCTCCATCTCCAAAACACCGTCATGATCTCTACCGTCACCGGCATGACACCATGATCTCCATCATCTTGATCATTATCAACGTGTCATCACATGGTCGTCTCACCAACTATTGCTTTTGCAACTATTTCTACCGCATAGCGATAAAGTAAAGCAATTATATGGCGCTTGCATCTTATGCAATGAAGAGACAACCATAAGGCTCCTGCCAGCTGTCGATAACGTTAACAAAACATCATCATATCATACAACAATTTATATCTCATCACGTATTGACCATATCTCATCACAACATGCCCTGCAAAAACAAGTTAGATGTCCTCCACTTTGTTGTTGCAAGTTTTACGTGGCTGCTACGGGCTGAGCAAGAACCGTTCTTACCTACGCATCAAAAACCACAACGCGGTATAGTGATTGATTTTTGATCTTCAGAAAGAACCCTGTTCATTGAATCCGATTCAACTAAAGTTGGAGAAACAGACACCCACTAGCCACTTGTGTGTGAAGCACGTCAGTAGAACCAGTCTCGTGTAAGCGTACGCGTAATGTCGGTCTAAGCCACTTCATCCGACAATACCGTTGAATCAAGAATCAACTAGTGACGGCAATCAATATGTATATACTCACGCCCACAACTCCTTTGTGTTCTACTCGTGCATATAACATCTACGCACAAAACTGGCTCGAATGCCACTGTTGGGGAACGTAGTAATTTCAAAAAAATCCTATGCACACGCAAGATCATGGTGATGCATAGCAACGAGAGGGAAGAGTGTTGTCCACGTACCCTCGTGTAAGCGGAAGTGTTATGACTACGTGGTTGATGTAGTCGTACGTCTTCACGATCAACCGATCCTAGCACCGAAGGTACGACACCTCCATGATCTGCACACGTTCAGCTCGGTGACATCCCACGAACTTATGATCCAGCAAAGTGTCAAGGGAGAGCTTCATCAGCACGATGACGGTGATGGTGATGCTACCGGAACAGGGCTTCGCCTAAGCACCGCTACGATATGACCGAGGTGGATTATGGTGGAGGGGGCACCGCACACGGCTAAGAGATCAATGATCAACTTGTGTGTTATTGGGGTGCCCCCTGGCCACATATATAAAGGATGGAGGGAGGAGGAGGCCGGCCCTCATAGGGCGCGCCCAAAGTGTGGAGTCCTACTAGGACTCCCTAGTCGTAGTAGGATTTCACCTCCCACATGGAATAGGAAAAAGGGAAGGGAGAAGGAGAAGGAAGGAAGGGGGCGCCCCCTTTCCCTAGTCCAATTCGGACCAGTCCATGGGGAAGGGGCACGGCCATCCTTGAGGCCTTTCTCTCCTTTCCCGTATGGCCCATTAAGGCCCAATACGAATTCTCGTAACTCTCCGGTACTCCGAAAAATACCCGAATCACTCGGAACCTTTCCGATGTCCGAATATAGCCTTCCAATATATTGATCTTTACACCTCGACCATTTTGAGACTCCTCGTCATGTCCCCGATCTCATCCGGGACTCCGAACAAACTTCGGTCATCAAATCACATAACTCATAATACAAATCGTCACAGAATGTTAAGCGTGCGGACCCTATGGGTTCGAGAACTATGTAGACATGACCGAGACTCATCTCTAGTCAATAACCAATAGCGGAACTTGGATGCTCATATTGGTTCCGAAATATTCTACGAAGATCTTTATCGATCAAACCGCATAACAACATACATTGTTCCCTTTGTCATCGGTATGTTACTTAACCGAGATTCGATCGTCAGTATCCTCATACCTAGTTCAATCTCGTTACCGGCAAGTCTCTTTACTCGTTCTGTAATGCATCACCCCGCAACTAATTCATTAGTCACAATGCTTGCAAGGCTTATAGTGATGTGCATTATCGAGAGGGCCCAGAGATACCTCTCCGATACACGGAGTGACAAATCCTAATCTTGATCTATGCCAACTCAACAAACACCATCGGAGACACTTATAGAGCATCTTTATAATCACCCAATTACGTTGTGATGTTTCATAGCACACAAGGTGTTCCTCCAGTATTCGGGAGTTGCATAATACATAGTCTGAGGAACATGTATAAGTCATGAAGAAAGCACTAGCAATGAAACTGTAACGATCATCGTGCTAAGCTAACGGATGGGTTAAGTCAATCACATCATTCTCCAATGATGTGATCTCGCTTATCAAATGACAACTCTTTGTCCATGGCTAGGAAACTTAACCATCTTTGATTAACAAGCTAGTCAAGTAGAGGCATACTAGTGACACTTTGTTTGTCTATGTATTCACGCATGTACTAAGTTTCCGGTTAATACAATTCTAGCATGAATAAGAAACATTTATCATGATATAATGAAATATAAATAACAACTTTATTATTGCCACAAGGGCGTATTTCCTTCAGTTGGAATTAACAGCAAGTAATAAATAAAGGGAGGTTTTCACATATAAATATACTATCTTGGGCATCTTTTATGATTGTGAGCACTCATTAAAATATGACTTGCTAAAAAGTTGATGTTGGACAAGGAAGACAACGTAATGGGTTATGCTTTCTTATATCCGAGTTAAATTATATTGTCATGGATCATCCAACATGTTGAGCTTGCCTTTCCCCCTCATGCTAGCCAAATTCTTTGCACCAAGTAGAGATACTACTTGTCCTTCCAAATATCCTTAAACCCAGTTTTGCCATGCGAGTCCACCATATCTACCTATGGATTGAGTAAGATCCTTCAAGTAAGTTGTCATTGT
Source organism: Triticum aestivum (assembly GCF_018294505.1). Classification (NCBI taxonomy): domain Eukaryota; kingdom Viridiplantae; phylum Streptophyta; class Magnoliopsida; order Poales; family Poaceae; genus Triticum; species Triticum aestivum. The sequence continues at coordinate 445,333,833 of NC_057803.1, read as the reverse complement.
TGCAAGCAATAAAAATTGCTCTCTAAATATGTATGATCTATTGGTGTGCAGAAAATAAGCTTTATACGATCTTGTGATATGGAAGAAATAAAAGCGACAGATTGCATAATAAAGGTCCCTATCACAAGTGGTAATATAAAGTGACGTTCTTTTGCATTAAGATTTTGTGCATCCAACCATAAAAGCACATGACAACCTCTGCTTCCCTCTGCGAAGGGCCTATCTTTTATTTTTGACCTATACCTTATACAAGAGTCATGGTGATCTTCACCTTTCCTTTTTACATTTTATCCTTTGGCAAGCACTGTGTGTTGGAAAGATCCTGATATATATAGCTAATTGGATGTGGGTTTGCATAACCTATTATTGTTGACATTACCCTTGAGGTAAAAGGTTGGGAGGCAAAACTATAAGCCCCTATCTTTCTCTGTGTCCAATTAAAACTTCATACCCATAAGTATTCGTGAGTGTTAACAATTGTGAAAGACTAAATGATAGTTGAGTATGTGGACTTGCTGAAAAGATATTATATTGACTCTTTCCGATGTTATGATAAATTGCAATTGCTTCAATGGCTGAGATTATAGTTTGTTAGTTTTCAATGAAGTTTCTGATTCATACTTTACATTTTGAATAAGATTGTTACTTTAGCATAAGAAACCATATGACAATATATATATATGTTGCTGTTCTAAGAATGATCATGATGCTCTCATGTCCGTATTTTATTTTATCGACACCTCTATCTCTAAACATGTGGACATATTTTCGATATTGGCTTCCGCTTGAGGACAAGCGAGGTCTAAGCTTGGGGGAGTTGATACGTCCATTTTGCATCATGCTTTTATATCGATATTTATTGCATTATGGGTTGTTATTACACATTATGTCACAATACTTATATCTTTTCTTTCTTATTTTACAAGGTTTACATGAAGAGGGAGAATGCTGGCAGCTGGAATTCTGGGCTGGAAAAGGAGCAAATATTAGAGACATATTCTGCACAACTCCAAAAGTCCTGAAACTCCACGAAAATCAGTTTTGGAATATATTAAAAATATTGGGCAAAGAAAGCACCAGAGGGGAGCCAGCCGCCGTCCACGATGGTGGGGGCACGCCCTACCCCCAGGGCGTGCCCCTGCCTCGTGGGCCACCTGGAAGGCCCCCAATGCCCATCTGGAAGGAAGCTTTCGGGACAAAGCGCCACCGCCTCAAGGCGAACCTTGGCGGAACCAATCTAGGGCTCTGGTGGAGCTGTTCTGCCGGGGAAACATCCCTCCGGGAGGGGAAAAACATCACCATCGTCATCACCATAGATCCTCTCATCGGGAGGGGACAATCTCCATCAACATATTCACCAGCACCGTCTCCTCTCAAACCCTAGTTCATCTCTTGTATCTAATCTTTGTCTCAAAACCTCAGATTGGTACATGTGGGTTGCTAGTAGTGTTGATTACTCCTTGTAGTTGATGCTAGTTGGTTTATTCGGTGGAAGATTATATTTTCAGATCCTTTATGCATAATAATACCCCTTTGATTATGAACATGAATATGCTTTGTGAGTATTTACGTTTGTTCCTGAGGACATGGGAGAAGTCTTGCTATAAGTAGTCATGTGAATTTGGTATTCGTTCGATATTTTGATGAGATGTATGTTGTCTTTCCTCTAGTTGTGTTATGTGAACGTCGACTACATGCCACTTCACCATTGTTTGGGCCTAAAGGAAGGCATTGGGAAGTAATAAGTAGATGATGGGTTGCTAGAGCAACATAACATTAAACCCTAGTTTATGCGTTGCTTCGTAAGGGGCTGATTTGGATGCATTTGTTTCATGCTATGGTTAGATTTACCTTAATTCTTCTTTCGTAGTTGCGGATGCTTGCGAGAGGGGTTAATCATAAGTGAGATGCTTGTCCAAGTAAGGGCAGCAACCAAGCACCGTTCCACCCACATACCAAATTATCAATGTAACGAACGTGAATCACATGAGCATGACGAAAACTAGCTTGACGATAACTCCCATGTGTCCTCGAGAGCGCTTTCCTTTATATAAGAGTTTGTCTAGGCTTGTCCTTTGCTAAAAAAGGATTGAGCCACCTTGCTGCACATTGTTTACTTTTGTTACTTGTTACCCGTTATGAATTACCTTATCACAAAACTATCTGTTACCGATAATTTCAGTGCTTGCAGAGAATACCTTACTGAAAACTGCTTGTCATTTCCTTCTACTCCTCGTTGGGTTCGACACTCTTACTTATCGAAAGGATTACGATAGATAACCTATACTTGTGGGTCATCACCGGCCCCTGTAGGGCGCGCTAGGAGAGGGGATTCCTACTAGGACTCCAAGTCCTAGTAGGATTCCACCTGGAGGAAGGGGGAAGAAGGAAGGGAGAGGGGGAGGGAAGGAAGGAAAGGGGGACGCCGCCCCCTTCCCCTAGTCCAATTCGGACCCAAGGAGGGGGGTGCATGGCCAGCCCCTTGTGGCCCTTCTCTCTCCCCACTAAGGACCATGAAGACCCATTAGTTCCCCCGGGGGGTTCCGATAACCCTCCGGCACTCCGATAATTAACCGGCACCTCTCAGAACTCATCCGGTGTCCGAATAACATCGTCCAATATATCTTTATGTCTCGACCATTTCGTGACTCCTCGTCATGTCCGTGATCTCATCCTGGACTCCGAACAAACTTCGATCATCGAATCGCATAACTCATAATACAAATCATCATCGAACGTTAAGCGTGTGGACCCTACGTGCTCGAGAACTATGTAGACATGATGAGACACATCTCGGTCAATAATCAATAGCAGAACTTGTATGCTCATATTGGCTCCTACATATTCTACGAAGATCTTTATCGGTCAAACCGAATAACAACATACGTTGTTCCCTTTGTCATCGCTATGTTACTTCCCCGAGATTCGATCATCGGTATCACCATACGTAGTTCAATCTCGTTACCGCAAGTCTCTTTACTCGTTCCATAATGCATCATCATGTGACTAACTCATTAGACACATTGCTTGCAAGGCTCATAATGATGTGTATTACCGAGAGGGCCCAAAGATACCTCTCCGATACACGGAGTGACAAATCCTAATCTCGATCTATGCCAACTCAACAAACACCATCGGAGACACCTGTATAGCATCTTTATAATCACCCAGTTACGTTGTGACGTTTGATAGCACACAAGGTGTTCCTCCGGTATTCGGGAGTTGCATAATCTCATAGTCTGAGGAACATGTATAAGTCATGGAGAAAGCAGTACCAATGAAACGGTAACGATCATCCATCTAAGCTAACGGATGGGTCAAGTCAATCACATCATTCTCTAATGATGTGATCTCGCTTATCAAATGACAACTCTTTGTCCATGGCTAGGAAACTTAACCATCTTTGATTAACGAGCTAGTCAAGTAGAGGCATACTAGTGACACTCTGTTTGTCTATGTATTCACACATGTACTAAGTTTCCGGTTAACACAATTGTAGCATGAATAATAAACATTTATCATGATATAAGGAAATATAAATAACAACTTTATTATTGTCTCTAGGGCATATTTCCTTCAGTTGCAATTAATACGAAGTAATAAAGAAAGGGAGGTTTTCACATATCATTATGCTAAGCAATCATTATGTATAAGTCATGAAGAAAGCAATAGCAATAAAACTAAACAATCATTATGCTAAGCTAACGGATGGGTCTTGTCCATCACATCATTCTCTAATGATGTTATCCCGTTCATCAAATGACAACACATGTCTATGGTCAGGAAACTTAACCATCTTTGATTAACGAGCTAGTCTAGTAGAGGCATATTAGGGACACTCCATTTTTCTATGTATTCACACTTGTACTAAGTTTCCGGTTAATACAATTCTAGCATGAATAATAAACATTTATCATGATATAAGGAAATATAAATAACAACTTTATTATTGCCTCTAGGGCATATTTCCTTCAGTCTCCCACTTGCACTAGAGTCAACAATCTAGATTACATAGTAATGATTCTAACACCCATGGAGTCTTGGTGCTGATCATGTTTTGCTCGTGAGAGAGGCTTAGTCAACGGGTATGAACCATTCAGATACGTATGTATCTTGCAAATCTCTATGTCTCCCTCCTTTACTTGATCGTGGATGGAATTGAAGCGTCTCTTGATGTGTTTGGTTCTCTTGTGAAATATGGATTCCTTCGCCAAGGCAATTGCTCCAGTATTGACACAAAAGATTTTCATTGGACCCGATTCACTAGGTATGACACCTAGATCAGATATGAACTCCTTCATCCAGAGTCCTTCATTTGCTGCTTCTGAAGCAGCTATGTACTCTGCTTCACACGTAGATCCCGCCACGACGCTCTTCTTGGAACTGCACCAACTGATAGCTCCACCATTCAATATAAATACGTATCCGGTTTGTGACTTAGAGTCATCCGGATCAGTGTCAAAGCTTGTATCAATGTAACCATTTACAACAAGCTCTTTGTCACCTCCATAAACAAGAAACATATCCTTAGTCCTTTTCAGGTATTTCAGGATGTTCTTGACTGCTGTCCAGTGATCGACTCCTGGATTACTTTGGTACCTCCCTGCTAAACTAATAGCAAGTCACACATCAGGTCTGGTACACAGCATTACATACATGATAGAACCTATGGCTGAGGCATAGGGAATGACTTTCATTTTCTCTCTATCTTCTGTAGTGGTCGGGCATTGAGTCTGACTCAACTTCACACCTTGTAACACAGGCAAGAACACTTTCTTTGAATGACCCATTTTGAACTTCTTCAAAACTTTATCAAGGTATGTGCTTTGTGAAAGTCCAATTAAGCGTCTTGATCTATCTCTATAGATCTTCATGCCCAATATATAAGCAGCTTCACCAAGGTCATTCATTGAAAAATTCTTATTGAAGTATCCTTTTATGCTATTCAAAAATTCAGTATCATTTCCGATCAACAATATGTCATCCACATATAATATCAGAAATGCTACAGAGCTCCCACTCACTTTCTTGTAAATACAGGCTTCTCCAAAAGTCTATATAAAACCATATGCTTTGATCACACTATCAAAACGTATATTCCAACTCCTAGAGGCTTGCACTAGTCCATAAATGGATCACTGGAGCTTGCACACTTTGTTAGCACCTTTAGGGTCGAAAAAACCTTCTGGTTGCATCATATACAACTCTTCTTTAAGATATCCATTAAGGAATGCAGTTTTGACATCCATTTGCCAAATTTCATAATCATAAAATGCGGCAAATGCTAACGTGATTCGGATAGACTTAAGCATCGCTACGGGTGAGAAGGTCTCATCGTAGTCAATTCCTTGAACTTATCTAAAACCGTTCGCAACAAGTCGAGCTTTGTAGACAGTAACATTGCCGTCAGCATCAGTCTTCTTCTTGAAGATCCATTTATTCTCTATGTCTTGCCGATCATCGGGCAAGTCAACCAAAGTCCACACTTTGTTCTCATACATGGATCCCATCTCAGATTTCATGGCCTCAAGCCATTTCGCGGAATCTAGGCTCATCATCGCTTCCTCACAGTCTGTGGGTTCATCATGGTCAAGTAACATGACCTCCAGAACAGGATTATCATACCACTCTCGTGCAGATCTTACTCTGGTTGACCTACAAGGTTCGGTAGTAACTTGATCAAAAGTTTCATGATCGTCATCATTAGCTTCTGCACTAATTGGTGTAGGAATCACTGGAACTGATTTCTGTGAGGAACTACTTTCCAATTTGGGAGAAGGTACAATTACCTCATCAAGCTCTACTTTCCTCCCACTCACTTCTTTCGAGAGAAACTCCTTCTCTGGAAAAGATCCATTCTTAGCAACAAATATCTTGCCTTTGGATCTGTGATAGAAGGTGTACCCAACAGTCTCCTTTGGGTATCCTATGAAGACACATTTCTCTGATTTGGGTTTGAGCTTATCAGGTTGAAGCTTTTTCACATAAGCATCGCAACCCCAAACTTTAAGAAACGACGACTTGGGATTCTTGTCAAACCACGGTTCATATGGTGTCATCTCAACGGATTTAGATGGTGCCCTATTTAATGTGAATGCAGTCGTTTCTAAATCATAACCTCAAAACGATCGCGGTAAATTAGTAAGAGACATCATAGATTGCACCATATCTAAAAAAGTGCGGTTACGACGTTTAGACACACCATTACGCTGTGGTGTTCAAGGTGGCGTGAGTTGCAAAACTATTCCGCATTGTTTCAAATGAAGACCAAACTCATAACTCAAATATTCACCTCCACGATCAAATCGTAGAAATTTTATTTTCTTGTTCCGATGATTTTCCACTTCACTATGAAATTCTTTGAACTTTTCAAATGTTTCATATGTTTCATCAAGTAGATATACCTATATCTGCTCAAATCATCTATGAAGGTCAGAAAATAACGATACCCGTCGCGAGCCTCAACACTCATTGGACCGCATACATCAGTATGTATTATTTCCAATAAGTCAGTTGCTTGCTCCATTGTTCCAGAGAACGGAGTCTTAGTCATCTTGCCAAAGAGGCATGGTTCGCAAGCATCAAGTGATTCATAATCAAGTGATTCCAAAAGTCCATCAGCATGGAGTTTCTTCATGCGCTTTACACCAATATGACCTAAACGGCAGTGCCACAAATAAGTTGCACTATCATTATTAAACTTGTATCTTTTGGGTTCAATACTATGAATATGTGTATCACTACTATCGAGATTCAACAAAAATAGACCACTCATCAAGGGTGCATGACCATAAAAGATATTACTCATATAAATAGAACAACCATTATTCTCTGATTTAAATGAATATCCGTCTCGCATCAAACAAGATCAGATATAATGGTCATGCTTAACGCTGGCACCAAATATCAATTATTGAGGTCTAAAACTAATCTCGAAAGTAGATGTAGAGGTAGCGTCTCGACGGCGATCACATCAACTTTGGAACCATTTCCCACGCGCATCGTCACCTCGTCCTTAGCCAATCTTTGTTTAATCCGTAGCCCCTGTTTTGAGTTGCAAATATGAGCAACAAAACCAGTATCAAATACCCAGGCGCTACTACAAGCATTAGTAAGGTACACATCAATAACATGTATATCAAATATACCTTTCACTTTGCCATCGTTCTTATCCGCCAAATACTTGGGGTAGTTCCGCTTCCAGTGACCAGTTCCTTTGCAGTAGAAGCACTCAATCTCAGTCTTAGGTCCAGACTTGGGCTTCTTCACTTGAGAAGCAACTTGCTTGCCATTCTTCTTGAAGTTCCCCTTCTTCCCTTTGTCCTTCTTCTTGAAACTAGTGGTCTTGTTAACCATCAACACTTGATGCTCCTTCTTGATTTCTACCTCCGCCGCCTTTAGCATCGCAAAGAGCTTGGGAATTGTCTTATCCATCTGTAACACCCCCAGTGTCATGCTACAGTAACCCTCTGTGATCAAACTAATCATTTTTCCAAACAGTGCTTCATCACCTTTGATCAATATCCCATTTGAAATTCCAGTCAATTCAAATTCAAGTGACGTTTGAAGTTGCTCAAAAGTTGCTAGAAAAATGTTCATCACTTGTCAAAAATTCCATAACAATTATTTGTTAAGGAACACAACATCAGTTTTCTGCAAAGATGAGCATTAGCAATCATAACAACACCAATTCAGCATTTTTAAATGCTATCCTATTTATGAAAAATAGTAAATGAGTTCTTCTGGTCTCCAAAATATTTGTGGCACTGTCTATAATCACCAGGGATTTAATGGGACACATCCCAAATTTTTCTTAAGTGAAATAGTTGACCAAATAATTCCCTTTCTCTCTCTGTTAATAAATAAAGGCAGAATATAAAAAAATATAAAAAGGCCAGGCTGCACTGTGCACTTGGCCCAGCCGCGCAATAGTGCAACCCAGCCCACCTAATCCTGCCGTCCCCTACCTCTGTTCACCGGGGGCTGGGTGGATGCGCCCACGCCGTCCATGGCTGCCGATGGCCACGAGGCGGCCATCCGGCGACTCCCCGGCGACTACTAGGTCGCCCCGACCCGGACAAACCCTAGCTGCCCCCCCCACTTGCCCCATGCACCTCGCCTCTCTCTCTTTTCCCCCACCTTGCCCAAGAGCTCGTTGCCGTCGCCGCGTCGATCTCGCGGCCACCATCTTCGCCCCGCGTCGCCAACATGTCGTAGGCGTCCGCCGTCGTCCTCCATGTCGAACGGTGCCCACCGTTGGAGCCGGAACGCTCCGCACCGCCGGGTCCACCCATCTTCCTCCTCGGGACGCCCGAGCTTGCCGCCGTCGATTCGCTCCGCCGAGCCTATCCCGAGCCCATGTTTGCAGACCTACAGGTGCTCAGTGAGCTCTGCCTCCCTCTCCCTCTCTCCCCGTGCTCTTCCCCGCGTCGTAGCTAGCTGTCGCCGCCGTGGCCGAGCTCTGTTTGCCGCCGACGAGCCCGTGGCCGTGGCCATGGCCCTTGTCACGCTCGCATGTGTCCTCTGCCGTGCTCCTGGTGCTTCCAGGAATGTAACGCGCGCACGCACGCTTCCTGCCGTGCCCCTTAGCACCTACCTCGACGGGCACCCGAATGCGTCGCCGCCTCCGCTCACCGCCGTCGTTCTTCCGGTGACCTTTTGGTCACGGGCTCAAGCCCGTTGCACTCCCCGCACCATTTAGATCCCCCCAGCCTCTCCGTTTGCTCGATAGCGCGCCGTAGCTCCGTTTTCGTCGAGCACCCATGCATGCCGCCGCCTCCGCCGCTTGCCATCACCGTCACTGGCCTTTTCCGGCCGGGCCACCATCGCAGTTCGACGCGCGCTGCTCCACTCGTTCGAATGCACCCTAGCGTGCGCGAAATGGTCGCCTGTAGGCGAAATCCGACGAGGCCCGAGGCCCTCCGCCGCATTTTGGCGTCGCCGGCATCGAGCCGCCGGCCACCGCCGACGTGGCTGGCCTGGGGCCACCCCAGTGCCACTCCCAATAGGCCCCACGGGCCCCAGCTGACTGGGTTGACCCAGTCAACTGATGTTTGGGCAGCCCCATGTCCCTGACAAGCGGGCCCCACCACACTTTTAAGTTAATTAAAACTTTTAATAATTAAATCTAATTAGTTAACCTAATCAGACACTGGCTAATGGGGCCCACACCCCTAACTATTTTTGTTAGTCACTTTAATTCACTTTTAGTGCCACAGACGCTGACATGTGGGACCCACTGGACCAACAGGTCAGGTTTGACCTGGTCAGCGAGTCTGTTGACTGCTGACGTCACCAACACGTCATGCTAACGTCGTATTTTCTTTTCTGTTATTTTAAATAATTCCAGAATATGTTTAAGACTTTGAAAAATCATAGGAAATTAACCGTAGCTCGGATCGAAAAACTTTATATATGAAAGTTGCTCAGAACGACGAGACGAACCCGAATACACTACCCACATACCTGTCAGATGCCTCTAACTATCTGAACATGGAACTTTTCCCCTCTGGTCATCTATCTGACATAGGTACGGAACCGGGAAAACATTCCCGGTTGTTTTCCCCCTCCACCATTTTCGTGTAGCCATATGTTAGGTCACACCCGGTACATCATATTGTCTTGTTATGCATATGTTTACGTGTATATATTGTTTCTTCCCCCTCTTCTCTCCGGTAGACCCCGAGACCGCTGTTGATGCCCCTGTGATCGGCTACGTCGACGACGACCCCTCCTTGCCAGAGCAACCAGGCAAGCCCCCCCCCCCTTTGATCATCCCTATATCGCCCATTCCATTCTCTCATGCTTGCATTAGATTTTGCTACTGTAATTGATTGCTCCTATTCTGATGCATAGCCTGCTTTTGTATCCGTTGTTGTACCATACCTGTTTATCATAAACTGCTTAGTATAGGTTGGTTAGTGATCCATCAGTGACCCCCAACCTGTCCTTGTTGCCCCTGCTTCATCATCGAAGACCCGATCAACGGGATCGAAGACCAGGCCCCGGCACCGCACATCACTTTCCCCTTAGTTGTCGACAATACTGGGTTACTATCGAGTGCCGAGGGTGAGACCTCTTCAGCACTTATGATGTTAACCATGTAGTGTAACTACTCGGTTGTGGTCATCGAGGGTGATTTCCTCCTTAACAACTTCCGATACGACTCTGTCATGCAACCCCTCAAGTGTGAACCTCGGGGGTGATTCCTCGTACATTCTCCTTGATGATTACATCGAGTGGAATTCACCGGGGGTGATTCCTCGGGTTTTCCCCTTGATGTTTGGACACACAGTTACTATGGTTACTATGACTTTACACTGAACCATGTTACTAAAGACGGGTCGACCCTGAGGGGTACCCACGCGAGCTTAATTGCGAGAGATGTGGAGACGGGTTGACCTGGAGGGTGCCCGCGAGATAATTACGAGGCGTGGCCGGGCATTCCTAGCCCTTGCCGCAAGTCCTCGAGACGGGGCAACAGGGTCACATCTTTTGTGAGTCTCTGCTTGTTACCGCGCGTTCCTAATCCACTATGATTTGGATATTTGATCTGAGGGGCCTCTGGCCTGATAGCACTAACCATCACGTGGGCATAGTATGGGCGTTCTGCGTCGTATACATCAGCCGAAGCTTAATAGACGTCAGCGACTGAGCGGCGCGCGCCGGGTTGGACTGCGTAAGCACCTGCCTTGTTGAATGAGGTAGCTAGGTCTACTCACCGGCCGCATACACAACGTGTAGGAGTTCCCGGGGAGATGGCCCATGACCCCTGGGGGCATAGGTTTAGTCCGGCGTGCTGACCTCTCTATTAAGCCTAGGTCGGGTTGCGGCGTATTGTTTGGCCGAGGCCGGGCATGACCCAGGAAAGTGTGTCCGGTCGGAGTTAATCAAGCGTGGTGGGTAAGTTGGTGCACCCCTGCAGGGAAGAAAACATCTATCGATAGTCTGTCCTACGGTAACGGACACTTGGAGTTGTATCCCGATCGATACAACTAGAACTGGATACTTGTGATGAGAACTGTATGCTGATGAGAATTGGATTGTGATGATAATTGGATAGTATGGCTCTGGGATTGCTTTCTCGCAGGGAGTCGAGAAAGGATCTCTGGCCGAGGTTGATAACACTACTACTACTTTACTTTATGCTACTCTACTCCCTCCCGTTGCTGCAAGATGGTGGTTTCCAGAAGATGCTAGTCTTCAATAGGACTAAGCCTTCTCCCTATTATGGCATTTCTGCAGCACAGTCCACATATACAACCCATTCCTTTGATACAGATGCATACTTAGTTTAGATCTGATGTAAGTCTTGTGAGTACTTTGGATGAGTACTCACAGTTGCTTTGCTACTTCTTTTTCCCCCATACCCGTTTGTTGCGACCAGATGACGGATCCCAGGAGCCAGACGACGCCACTGATGACTACTGCTACCCCGAGGGTGCCTACTACTATGTGACGACCGCTGACGACTTGGAGTAGTTAGGAGGCTCCCAGGCAGGAGGCCTTGCCTTTTCGATCGATGTTGCTTTTGTGCTAGCCTTCTTAAGGCAAACTTGTTTAACTCATGTCTGTACTCAGATATTGTTGCTTCCGCTGACTCTTGTGTATTCGAGCTTATGTATTCGAGCCCTCGAGGCCCCTGGCTTGTAATATAAAGCTTGTATTATTTTAATTTGTGTCTAGAGTTGTGTTGTGATATCTTCCCGTGAGTCCTTGACCTTGATCGTACACATTTGCGTGTATGATTAGTGTACGGTCAAATCGAGGGCGTCACAAGTTGGTATCAGAGCCGACTTCCTGTAGGAATCCCCTTCCAAACTCCTTGGCCAAAGTTGAGTCTAGTCAGTGAAAAATGTTTTACTAATATGGCTGTGTGGCTTACGGCCCCACGTCGCCATTGGGATCTTTTACTCCTCGTCTATACTCCGGGACTCTGATCTCTCTTCCTTTCGGGTTAAATTTTTACTAACTTGACATTAGGTTCTCGTAACTAATTCATCCCGGAGAGCCCCTTCACCACAGATGACCGACTGTTTCATCAGAAGACTCTCAAGGTACTCCTCGATGAGTCCCGAGACCCTGTGCCCACTTCTTTGCAGCTCCCTACCACCGATATATCCTTATGGATAACTATATACACTTGTCATTCATACAATCATTCCTTGTTGCTCTTGTTATTACAAGATGCCCTGAACTGCTCTCCTTTGTTCCGAGAATCCTTTGAGCTTACTGCCTTGCAGTTCCTTGTCATCTGAATACCCCTACGGATAACCTTGTGCACCTATCGAGTATCTGCTCATCCTTAGTTGATTCACGTACTTCACAAAAGTCTTCGTAATACCATTCGTTCTTGTGAAAATCCTCAACAACCTATTGTTCTTGATTTTCTTGCTTGCTTGCATTATGGTCAATACCATAAGTCTAGTAATCTTATTGTCAGCCTTTGTCATTATCATTTTGAGTCCTTTGATACAATATGTTGCGAATGCTCGCAATCCTCAATCAGATCCTAGAATTCATCCTTCCCGCTCAGACGTCATTTTAACATGTGCTGAATCTTGATCAATCAAATCGCCATCGATTGTACCCCTTAAGGCTATTCTACCTATCCATCCCTAATCAGAGCATTGCTTCTGATCCCTTGTCTTGGAATTCATAATCCCTCTTGTAATTGAGCTTTGAGTTAGTCAGTTGTTTCTATAATCTGATCTCCTTGCATTCTTTCTTCCTTTGGTTGAATATTGATGCTCACATCAGATCCCTTGTGGACCACCAGACCCCTTTTTGGATTTTATCCGACAACGTCCTTCATATTCAATAAGCTTGTGAGCCTTTCCTCGGATACATAATGCTTTTAGTAAATTGTATCCTCCGCTTTCTCTAGCATGCTCTACTACCAAGCTTGTGTTATTTAGTCTCAAAATTTATGATATATGTTCCTAAGGTGCCCCGATGGGTTGAACCTATGCCTTCCCTAATCTGTGTGAACTCGAAAGTTATGCGTGTTATACTCTACTGGCTTTTCGCCGGTTAAAATTTCAATACTACAGCTTCATCAAGAACGAGAAGTAAAATGAAAGGTTATCCATTGTAGAAGTGGGAGTCGACCCTGAACCTTGTGTTCATGCCCACGGACACGGTGTGGGACTTATCATGAAAGCTTCTTGCAAGGATATTTAATCATTTGAATATTTTTCCGGTATCGTAGATTGGATCCCTTGCAGTTATGGTCCCGACCATATTTCCTCCTTGATCCCATTTACTGGGTAAGTTATAATTACTTATCCTCTACAAATCATTCCCCCGTCCAACCTCTACTCCGATTTACCTTCTGGCATTACACCTAGTACTTGATACTGGGAAGCTTTATACCCCATCACATCATTCCTAGCCTGATCGGCTATATTTTTATCATGTCAACTTTTTAACTGTGCTACTTGGTCCTTATGCCTGGAGCAACTACCGACGATGAGCTAAGCTTACGTTGATCTTCCTCATCTTATCATTTCACCTCCAACAACAAGCTTGACTTTGAGCTTGTGTCAAATCCATGGTTCTCATAGCGTTTCACTTCATCCTCCCTTTTCTGCTCGAGGGCATCTTCGTAGAGTCTCTCAACAAACCTTGTCTTGATCACCATCACACTTTGGCTTCTTCAGAGATGTCTACTGAATTTCATGGCTAGAAATACCATCCTTGCCTCTCAATGATTTGCGTCAGCATCAGCAACATTCTTGTCTTCCCCCCAACACAAACTTGATCATATTGATTTTGGGAATACTTCCTTTTTGACATGTCGATGGATTGCTACTGAGCCCATCGGCCACACCCTCATCTTTTCCTTGCTAAAATTGTATGACTTATTTTTTAAGTTGTTTCCGATGGATCCTTGGTGTATCCAAAGTCTGACCTTTGATTGAAACCATGTCAATGCTATCTCGAAGCATGTTTGTGGTAATTCGATCTCCAATAAGAACATTTGAAGCACGATACTAAATTTTCTTTATCAGTTATCCAAACACCATGGTATGGGTAATGTCATGAAATTCTTTCCCTTTATCTAATTGGTTATCTACTTACTATCCTGTCATGGATATCATCCTCTGCTTGTCCTTGGGAAGGATATACTCCTGATAATTGTGTTTAAACACATTTTCCTTTCCATTGTTCTGATTAATATACTAATCATATTTTTCCTTTCCATTCTTTTGTTTAACCTTTCCCGTAAACTAACTTATCTCAGTAGAGATAATTTCTTGCTTAGGTAGCACCGCAATGTACAAATCTGTCAGTAAAGACCCTGCTATTATTGTTGTTGACATTCCGGTAGCCACCGATGGACGAGAACTTTGCCTAATGGCCCGCCTCGTTCAACGAGCAGGAAAATGGTTCTCTTCGCCCCTCGCCCTTGGTACCGACGTTATTGCCAACATAACTGGCAGGTTACACTCTGACATGCCTTGTTATCATAACCTTGTAACATGTCACTGCTCCCCCCTAATTTTAACCCACATGGTGGGCCCATAACCCACAGTTCCACAGGATCGGAACCTGACTCTCATGTATATCCTTTATTCCAAAGTATCATTTGCTCTTGGCTCCGTGTGTTGTCACGAGCCATCGTCTGAGAGATGATCTATTCCCGATGCTCTGAACCCGTTTCTCACACTCTATTCGGGTATCAATTGTTTGTCTATCTGTTTGATCCTTCCTGTTGTACCTTCATACATGCTCCCAAGGTCTTATTAACTTTCTACTCGAGAGATACTTCTGCCACATTCTTTGAATTGTTCACCATATAATTAACCCTATAAGGGTCAGTTCTCCCGAACTTACTTTTTACTTCCGCACTTAAATCTCGGGACGAGATTTCTTGTAGTGGAGGAGATTTGTAACACCCCAGTGTCATGCTACAGTAACCCTTTGTGATCAAACTAATCATTTTTCCAAACAGTGCTTCATCACCTTTGATCAATATCCCATTTGAAATTCCAGTCAATTCAAATTCAAGTGAAGTTTGAAGTTGCTCGAAAGTTGCTGGAAAAATGTTCATCACTTGTCAAAAATTCCATAACAATTATTTGTTAAGGAACACAACATCAGTTTTGTGCAAAGATGAGCATTAGCAATCATAACAGCACCAATTCAGCATTTTTAAATGCTGTCCTATTTATGAAAAATAGTAAATGAAATCATCTAGTCTCAAAAATATTTGTGGCACTGTCTATAATCACCAGGGATTTAATGGGACACACCCCAAATTTTTCTTAAGTGAAATAGTTGACCAAATAATTCCCTTTCTCTCTCTATTAATAAATAAAGGCAGAATATAAAAAAAGGCCAGGCTGCACTGTGCACTTGGCCCAACCGCGCAACAGTGCAGCCCAGCCCACCTAACCCTGCCGTCCCCTACCTCCATTCACCGGGGGCTGGGTGGACGCGCGCGCGCCGTCCGTGGCTGCCGATGGCCACAAGGCGGCCATCCGGCGACTCCCCGGTGACTACTAGGTCGCCCCGACCCGGACAAACCCTACCTGCACCCCACTTGCCCCACGCACCTTGCCTCTCTCTTTTCCCCCACCTTGTCCGAGAGCTCATCGCCGTCGCCACATCGATCCCGCAGCCACCGTCTTCACCCCGCGTCGCCAACATGCCGTAGGCGTCCGCCGTCGTCCTCCACATCGAACGGTGCCCACCGTTGGAGCCGGAAGGCTCTGCGGCACTGGGTCCACCCCGTCTTCCTCCTCGGGATGCCTGAGCTCGCCGTCGTCGATTCGCTCCACCGAGCCTCCCCCGAGCCCACATTTGCACACCTACAAGCGCTCAGTGAGCTCCGCCTCCCTCTACCTCTCTCTCCCCGTGCTCTTGCCCGCGCCATAGCTAGTTGTCGCCGCCGTGGCCGAGCTCTGTTCGCCGCCGACTAGCCCATGGTCGTGGCCATGGCCCTTGTCACGCTCGCCTGAGGCCTCCGCCATGCTCCTGGTGCTTCCAGGAACACAACGCGCGCACGCACGCTTCCTGCCGTGCCCCTTAGCACCTACCTCGATGGGCACCCGAACGCGTCGCCGCCTCCGCTCGCCATTGTCGTTCTTCCGGTGACCTTTTGGTCACGGGCTCAAGCCCGTTGCACTCCCCGCACCGCGTAGATCCCCCCAGCCTCTCCGTTTTCTCGATAGCGCGCCGTAGCTCCGTTTTCGTCGAGCACCCGTGCACACCGCTGCCTCCACCGCTTGCCGTCGCCGTCACTGGCCTTTTCTGGTCGGGCCACCACCATAGTTCGACGCGCGCTGCTCCGCTCGTTCGAATGCACCCTAGCGCGTGAAATGGTCGCCTGTAGGCAAAATCCGACGAGGCCCGAGGCCCTCCGCCGCATTTTGGCGTCGCCGGCGTCGAGCCGTCGACCACCGCCGACGTGGCTGGCCTGGGGCCACCCAGTGCCACTCCCAGTAGGCCCCACGGGCCCCAGCTGACTGGGTTGACCCGGTCAACTGCTGACTGGGCAGCCCCGTGTCCCTGACAAGCGGGCCCCACCACACTTTTAAGTTAACTAAAACATTTAATAATTAAATCTAATTAGTTAACCTAATCAGACACTGACTAATGGGGCTCACACCCCTAACTAGTTATGTTAGTCATTTTAATTCACTTTTAGTGCCACAGACGCTGACATGTGGGACCCACAGGTCAGGTTTGACCTGGTCAGCGAGTCTGTTGACTGCTGACGTCACCAACACGTCATGCTGACGTCGTATTTTCTTTTCTGTTATTTTAAATAATTCCAGAATATGCTTAAGACTTTGAAAAATCATAGGAAATTAACCGTAGCTCGGATCGAAAAACATTATATATGAAAGTTGCTTAGAACGATGAGACGAACCCGAATACACTACCCACATACCTGTCAGATGCCTCTAACTATCTTAACATGGAACTTTTCCCCTCCGTTCATCTGTCTGACACAGGTCCTGTCACACCCTAGCTAGTCATGCATTAGAGTGTTGCATCATGTCTACTTTTTCATCAGAAATTTGAATTGGGGATTTGTGAAACCCTCAGAATCATTCCTGAAAATGATCCAAATAAAAATTTCTCCAAAAGGGTCCAAGAAAATGCTCATGTTGCTCTCTGAAAATATTGGACAGAGATAAAAATCAAACCAATATTTTTAAGAGCTCATAGGTATTTATTTTGGGCATTTGGAATTAATGCATAAATATTTGCATTGGAAATATATTAGTTATATATATTAATATATGTCCAAATATTATGCCAATTATAAAGGAGCTCTGGAATAATATATCTAGCTCCTGCAAAAATTGGCATAAGGTAAATAAATGATTTAATATATTATTTAAATCAAAACAAATGTCAGAAAATTAAAAAAAAAGAAATAAATAAAAGGGAGAGCTTACCTGGGCTCCTCCCTGTGCAGCCCAGCCAGCTGGCCGGCCCAGCCAGCAGGCGGCCCAGCCCGCCTCCCTCCTCTGTCGTCTTCGTCCTCGACAGAGGGAGGGGAGTGTGGCCGGCGCGCGCGCGCGCCACCGTGCCACGCCACCTGCTCGGCTGCCTGCCTGCCCTCCCCTCCTCGCTCGATGCCCCGGACGACGCCACGCCTCCCCCCTGCTCTCTCTCACTCTCCCTCAGCTCCTCCCTCCTCTCCCTCGCTCTCTCTCTCTCACACGGCTGAACACCACCATCGCCGCCGTTCGCCATAGCAGCCGTCACCGGCCACCCCTCGCTCCCCCGACTAGCCCAGAGGCTCCGCCTCGACCCCCTCTTCCTCGCCACCGCTCCACGGGCCTCCGGAAGCCCTGCATCGCCGCTCACGTCGCCGTTCCCCTTCTCGGCCACCGGAGATCGTCGCCGTCGAATCGGGAGCTACCGGACGTCCCCGAGCCCGCTAACCATCCCTGCAGCTCCGCGGTGAGCCACTGATTCGATTCCCCCTTGCCCCGTCGTCCCTAGCCTCCTGTAGCTGCCGCCCCCTTTGAGCTCCGAAGGTCGCCGCCGCCGTGCCTCATCGCCGCCGTGGCTGGAGCCGTTGTAGCTCGAAGCCGAGCACACCATCGTGCTCCACACCTCACTAGGAGCACGTAGCACGCACCAACGCCTCCCCTAACGCCCTGCAACGCCGATTCCGACCGCACCCGAACTCCGGCCGCCGCTCACGAGCTCGCCGTCGATGGTACATGCCACCTCAGGCACGGCCACCACCACCGTTCGACGCACGGGAGCAAGGGCTCTCCAACGAGCCCAAGCACGGCCTCGCCCGTGCCCTGTAGCGCGATCCCGCATCGCGCCGCCGTCTCGGGCCTCGCCGGCGTCATGTCGCCGATGGGTTTGACCCACCTTGACCACGGCAGGAACCCCCCTGTGTCCCTGACAGGTGGGCCCAGCCCTGTAGCTAATTAGGATTAGCACTAACCGAATCAGTTAAACTAACTACCCCCCCCCCGACACTGACAGTGGGCCCCAGCGCCACTAACCCCTAATTAGGATTAAATTAACCCTGTTTAACCCCCCCTGTCACTGACGTGTGGACCCCACACGTCAGGTTTGACCTCAGCCAGCCGCAGTTGACCACTGACGTCATGCTGACGTCATGCTGGCGCAATATTTATATTTCTGGATTTAAATTAAATCAGGAAATTCCAGAATATAATTTAAACTTCAAAAATTCATAACTTTTATTCTGTAACTCCAAATTGGACAAATTATATATGAAAAATGATCAGAAAAATCCAATCTATCCATCTGTACTATTTTCATGCATGATCAAACAAGTTAAATTGATGTTTCAAGCAGAACAAGGAAAAGCACTTTAAAAGGCCATGTTTGAGTTTGAAATTTGAATCTTTGATTCAAATTTGCTCAAACCCTTCTGGTCTTAGTTGCATTAGCCCAACACACTCATATTGCTATGTTTCATGCATGCATCATATTGTTGCACATTGTTTGGTGATGGTTGTGTATCGGTGTTCTTTGCGGCAGGTTCTGCCTCCGAGGAGTACCGTGATTACCCTAACGAAGAACCGTATCAGTGCATCGAACCATCAGGCAAGCAACCAACCATTTGATCATATCGATACAATCCCATGTTCTCGCTCCTGCTCTCTTTTACTGCATTAAGACAACGCGTTTCAAACTGCTGTGTGCTACGGTAGTTGAACCCATTTCCTCTGCATGACCTGTCATTGCCACAGTAACTAGATGAAACCCACTAGCATGTGTAGGAGTTGATTGAGCCATATGTATGTGTTGTTCCTACCTTGCTATGCCTGCTATGCTTAGAGTCGTGTCAGGTCTGGTTCATCTGGGTGATGGCTAGAGTGAAATGATTATGTCGGTAATGAGAGTGGTGTGGTGAACACGATTTGGTAAAGGTATCGATGAGAGGCCATGTAGGAGTACATGGTGGGTTGTTTCATTGAAGCCGACCTTAAGCACTGAGATCTGTATGTGTGATTTAAGATACAGCTACTACCATGCATTGGGCCCTGAAATATGACCCCGCTCGACTTCTTATTCACCCTAGCTCTCTGTCCAGGAGTTGCAAGTAGTTCTGGTGTTTGTAGTCTACTGGAGGCCGTGGACAGCGCTGACCGTAGGGGTGGGCTGTGATGCGGTAGGTACGTGGCCGGGTGTACCGAATACCCGTTAGGTATCTCAGGAACCCTGTTCACATCGTTCGGGGCCGTATGGGAAACCTCGGCCGGACTCCCTGCGGATGGAACCTGGATAGGCGATAAACCTGGACCAGAGGCTTAAGTGTTTAGGTAGGTCGTGGTCTACACCCACGTCGGTTTTCGCTTGAAGTCTGCCGAGCACATGTCGTGTGCAGACGCTAAGTGGTGGAAACATGTATGAAGAAGTACACCCCTGCAGGGTTATCATGATCTATTCGAATAGCCGCGTCCGCGGTAAAGGACTACTTAGTTGCCTATACAGTTCATAGACAAGTAAATGGAAACTACTAAAAGCCTCAAGATAAGTGTGAGTGCCGAGGATGGCTCTTCCGTAGGAAGACAGAGGCGGATCCTCGGTAGTGTATTGAATTGGTGAGTAGTGGACTCGTGTGCGCAAAACCATTTCAAGTTGAAGTATCGTAGGATAGTCTAGCCAAGAGTCAAAGCTGGCTTGCTGCAATAACTCCACCAACCCTTCTTGATAATGTGCATGTATGTAGGATCTGCTGTAAGTCTTGCTGAGTACCTTTGTACTCATGTTGCTATAATCTACATTTTACAGAAGACGCTGCAACCCCTTCTGATGGGTTCTATGTAGACGTTGACATCAACGAGTAGGCTAAAGGCCCAGGTGGTGACCCTGAGCTTGTGAAGGACCATGTAGTATAGCTAGGCTTTCCAAGCCTCTTTTATTTTACTAGTTGTCTGTACTCAGACAAGTTACTTCCGCTGCTGGTTTGTATGACTGTATGACTTGAATGCTGGGTCATGTGACCCGTACCTTGTGTATGTTATGTATGGCTCCCTGAGCCTTAAATAAAGTACTTGTGTCGTAGAGTCATGTTGTGATGCTTCGTTGTATTTGCACATATCGAGCATATTGTGTGTATGATTGAAATGCTTGGTATGTGTGGGATCTGACTATCTAGTTGTTTATCTTTAGTAGCCTCTCTTACCGGGAAATGTCTCCGAGTGTTACCGCTGAGCCATGGTAGCTTGCTACTGCTCTGGAACACTTAGGCTGGCCGGCATGTGTCCTTCTTCGTTCCTGTGTCTGTCCCTTCGGGGAAATGTCACGCTTTGAGTACCGGAGTCCTGTTAGCCCGCTACAGCCCGGTTTACCGGAGTCCTGCTAGCCCAGTGCTACAGCCCGGACCCACTTGCTGATGACCGACACGTTCGAAGCTGGGTCATGGATGCCTGTCCCTGTAAGTCTGTGCCACTTTGGGTTTACGACTAGTCATGTCAGCCCGGGCTCCTTATCATATGGATGCTAGCGACACTATCATATACGTGAGCCAAAAGGCGCAAACGGTCCCGGGCAAAGGTAAGGCGACACCCGTGGGGATACCGTGCGTGAGGCCGCAAAGTGATATGAGGTGTTACCGGCTAGATCAATGTGACATCGAGTCGGGGTCCTGACAGCGTTGGCATCAGAGCCGGACTGCCTGTAGGTTCTCCAAGCCAAACTGGTCGATGTTGAGTCTAGAAATTCTTTAGTTATATGAAGGGGAATTGTTTGTGGGTTGGAACGTAAGGCTCTTTTTACTCCTCTATCTTATGACATTCTGATCTGAGTCAGTCCATTCTTCCACCGGGGGTTAAGGAATTAGGATCTATTCTCTCTATCAGGATCACGTGTTACTAATCAGTAGTACCTTATAAGTTTGATGGATACAAGCCTAGTTCAGTTCTACTACCACATTATGTTGTTAGAATGGATTCAGAACTTTGATATGATGATGTTGAGTGTGTACGAAATCCTTTGTCAAATGTCTCAAATCCTTCTTGAGAATTTGCAGCTGTTATGCTGCCGAAATTTTGCTAGAAACTCTAATGCCTTTGCATTATGATTGTGTTTTCAGATGGCCACTCGCGACCTCAATCAAGTGGTTCGCCTGACTCGATGCCTAGATGTACCCGGCCATACTGCCAAGTTGGTCAGGGTAATGACTGAGGCTGGATACCGCTGGTATCCTGAGTACACGGTCGAAGAGCAATTCCGAGACTTTAATCAAAGCCAGTATCTCTGCACTGTCAGGATATTTCCATCTTATCCTGGATCCACCGAGCCCCTTCACTGCTCCTATGGACTCGGGGTTACTATTGAGATGGCTGTGCAGGACGCCGCCTACTCTATGATGACCATTATGCGAGTCAGATCTGGTCTATTTCGGGACTCTGATTTCCGGTATATGCCAGGATCACTTCCGGGAGCACAAGGGTATCTCCAGGCTATCTATGCTGACCCCACCCAGGAGGATTCACGGACTCGCACCACTGCTGAGATGCTCGAGGATAAGGACCGTGAAAATCGGGCCTCGAGGTTAGAGCTCTTCAATACCCGTGCTGACCACTGGGCCACTTTGACTCGGTTCGCACCGGCGGTGCAAGCTGGATATTCAGATATGCGTGATCTCTATCCTGTGAGATCTGCTCTGCCAGACGTGATGGGTTGGCGTGATGTAGGAGGCATCACCCCACCTCGCGGTCCCCGCAGGCCACCGTCTGTTGGTCCAAGACCTCATCCTAGCCCCTATGGTCCACAAGCTCCGCGAGACCGTCTGTTTCCGGATGATCATGTTGAGCTTCCAGGATATGGAGGTGACTTCTACGAGGACTACTACGGATCGGTCTGAGTTAGTGGTTGTATCACTAGTTTGCACTAGCTGTGTCGTCTATCGTCCTGCGTGACTCGTGGGATATGACCTAGTTGTAATCTTTCCGGAGGTGTAGAAAAATAATGTATAGGAGCTTGGAATGCCTCCGATGAGATGTAATCCTCTTTTCACCGTAATAGTACTTTGTTTGGTCTTGTACTAAACCCTGTATGGTGTGTATGACGATGGAATAAAAGAAGCAGTTTCTGTATCTACCATGTCATACGGATGATCATCTTGCATTTCGAGTTATTCCTTACATTTTGTATCCTATGTCGGAATTTTATCATTCTGACTAAATCATTGTCTTGTTTACCTAGGATGGTCAACACGCGCACTAACCCTGCTCCTCAAGAGCAGGTCGAGGGCAGTGAAGTCAGGGATGCAAATCTGCCTCATCCTCCTTCACTAGCCGAGGTTATGATGGAAGCTGAGAGAAACAAGCGGGAGACCAACCATTTGTTGGAGCGTATTGAACAGAATACAGCACACCATCAGAGGACTAACGTGGTGTCACTCAGTGATTTTATCAAATTGCATCCACCCACGTTCCACCACTCCGTCGAGCCTCTCGACGCTGATGACTGGCTTCGCAGTATCGCTCACAAACTGCGCTCCACGCTGGTAGCGGAGGCTGACAAGGTCACCTTTGCTGCATATCATCTTGAAGGCCCCGCCAGTCTATGGTGGGAAAATTATGGAGCTATGCGCCCAGCGGGCCATGTCACTACTTGGGCTGAATTCAGCGAGGCTTTCCGTGAACATCACATTCCGGAGGGTCTCATGGACCGTAAACGTGAGGAATTTTGCAGTTTCACTCAGGGCCGACTCTCTGTGGATGCTTACAGCAGGGAGTTTGGTAATCTCGCCCGATATGCAACTGAGGAAGTGTATACTGATGCCAAGAAGCAAACAAGGTTCCGTAAGGGGCTTAGTCCTGAGCTTCGCCGCGACCTCCGTCTGCATGAGTGCACATCTTTTCAGAAACTTGTCAACAAAGCCATCAGTGCTGAAACTGGTCAGACTGACTATGACGCAACACGCAAGCATGGCCGTGACATGGGTTCCTCATCCGGTGCTGGTCCTCAGAAGCGCCGCGTGTGGGTGCCCAACACTGCCCTGCCACCCAGGTTCACACCGAGGCCACCTTTCCAGGCGCCTCGCCCTGTTCAACAGTCTGCTCCAGCCAAGCCCTATGGGGGTCCAACTAACAATGCTCCTCCACGTACCAGTTCCGTGACTTGTTTCAAGTGTGGGGAATCTGGCCACTATATGCGTGAGTGTCCCCAGACCAACCCCAACCAGTCTGCTAAAGCTGTTGGCCGTGGCAAGCCGACAGGAAAAATATTCCACGCCAAGCCGGTCACCGCTTCACGTGGCCATGTCAACTGTATCTCTGCTGAAGAAGTTCAAGAGGATCCCAACGTCGTTCTCGGTACGCTTCTTGTTAATTGCCACCCGGCATCTGTTCTTTTCGGTACAGGAGCCTCTCATTCTTTTATATCCGAAAATTATGCTCGTTTGCATAACGTTGCATTCTGTGACATGCCATCCACTATGGAAATTTCTACTCTGGGTTCTAGATGGCAGACCTCTAGGGTAAGTTATGGAAATGAAATCCAAGTCGACAGACTTGTTTTCCTCGCGTCCTTGATAGCCCTTAAATCTTCAGATATTAATATCATTCTGGGTATGGACTGGATGTCAGCTCATCATGCCCAAACTGATTGCTTCTCTAGGACTGTTCAACTCACCCATCCTTCGGGGAAGATAGTCAATGTCTTGACCCGAATAGCCAAGCGACAATTATATTCTCTTAACGCCAGCCCTTTGCCAGACCTTGAGGACATTCCGGTAGTCCGTGACTTCCCGGATGTCTTTCCAGAGGAATTGCCAGGTGTTCCACCTGACAGGGATGTTGAGTTCGTAATAGACCTCATTCCAGGAACCGTTCCGATTGCTAGAAGACCTTATAAGATGGCACCACTAGAACTAGCCGAGCTTAAGAAACAACTCGATGAGTCCTTGAAAAAGGGTTTCATCCGACCTAGTTCATCTCCGTGGGCTTGCCCCGTCCTCTTCGTCAAGAAGAAGGATGGTACGGACCGGATGGTTGTAGATTACCGACCTGTCAATTTGGTCACAATCAAGAACAAATATCCGCTTCCCAGGATCAACGACCTGTACGATCAGCTTGCTGGATCCTCAGTCTTCACCAATATGGATTTGAGGTTGGGCTACCATCAAATCAAAATCAGAAACGGGGACATTCCTAAAACGGCCTTTGTTACTCGTTATGGCCAATACGAGTACACCGTCATGTCCTTCGGTTTAACCAACGCTCCAGCCACCTTTTCTCGGTTAATGAACTCAATCTTCATGGAGTATTTGGATAAATTCGTCGTGGTTTACCTCGATGATATACTCATCTACTCCAAGAACGAGGAAGAACATGCCGAACATCTAAGGCTAGTGTTGAAGAAACTTCGAGAGCATCGCCTTTATGCCAAATTTTCTAAATGTGAATTCTGGTTGTCAGAAGTGACCTATCTGGGTCATGTAATATCTGGTAAAGGTATTGCTGTTAACCCTGAGCGAGTTCAAGCCGTCCTTAATTGGACTCCACCTGAATCGGTCAAGCAAGTTCGGAGTTTTCTGGGCTTAGCGAGCTATTGGCGTCGCTTTGTCGAGAACTTCTCCAAGGTTGCTAAACCTCTAACCGAACTCCTCAAGAAAGATAAGAAGTTCGAGTGGACTCCACAATGTGAGCACAGCTTTCAGGAACTGAAAAGACGCCTGACTTCTGCTCCCGTACTGGTACCGCCAGACTTCTCCAAGGACTTTGTTATCTACTGCGACGCCTCGCGACAAGTACTAGGTTGCATTCTCATGCAAGATCGACACGTAATTGCCTACGCTTCACGGCAATTGCACCCACATGAGGAGAATTATCCTACTCATGATCTAGAGCTTGCAGCCGTAGTCTATGCACTTAAGACCTGGCGGCATTACCTCCTCGGTAATCGTTGCGAAATATTCACTGATCACCAAAGTCTGAAGTACATTTTCACCCAACCGGATTTAAATCTCAGGCAAAGACGTTGGGTTGAGTTGATCACAGACTTCGACTTAGGAATAACCTACACCCCAGGGAAAGCCAACGTCATGGCTGATGCGCTAAGTCGTAAATCTTATTGTAACAACCTGATGTTACAACAAAGTCAACCGCTTCTCCATGAGGAATTTCGGAAGCTTAACCTTCACATTGTACCTCAAGGTTTTCTTTCCACCTTGGTAGCAAAACCTACTCTTACGGATCAAATCATCGCTGCCCAAAAGCGAGATAAGGGAATATCTAAAATCAAAGAGAACATTGCTAGCGGAGGTGCTAGTTGTTTCTCCACAAATGATCATGGTGTTGTGTACTTTGAGAATCGTCTAGTGGTTCCCAAGAACCAGCATCTACGGCAGTTGATCCTTAAGGAGGCTCATGAATCTCCTCTCACCATTCATCCCGGTAGTACTAAGATGTATCAGGACCTACGCCAGAGGTTCTGGTGGACTAGGATGAAGAGAGAAATTGCTCAGTATATTGCTAATTGCGACGTCTGTCGTCGTGTAAAAGCAGAGCATCAACGGCCTGTTGGCACCCTTCAACCCTTAGCTATTTCTGAATGGAAATGGGATAAAATTGGTATGGATTTCATTACCGGTTTTCCCAGGACCAAGAGAGGGAATAATGCTATTTTCGTCGTGGTCGATCGTCTTTCCAAAGTAGCCCATTTCTTATCTGTTCGTGAGAGTATAACCACTAGCCAGCTGGCAGACTTATACATCTCCCGAATAGTGTCCCTCCATGGTGTTCCTTTGGAAATTAACTCGGATCGAGGAAGTCTTTTCACCTCTCGATTTTGGGAAAGTTTCCAAAATGCTATGGGAACCCGTCTCTCCTTTAGCACCGCCTTCCACCCTCAGTCGAGTGGTCAAGTGGAACGCGTCAACCAGATTCTAGAAGACATGCTTCGAGCCTCTGTTATCTCATTCGGAATGGATTGGGAGAAGTGCCTTCCATTTGCCGAATTCGCTTACAACAACATCTATCAATCTAGCTTGGGTAAAGCCCCTTTTGAAGTTCTCTATGGACGACGGTGTCGAACACCCCTTAACTGGTCAGAGACCGGGGAAAGACAATTCTTTGGCCCGGATATGATTCAGGAAGCAGAAGAACAAGTTCGTATCGTTCGTGAAAAGTTGAAAACAGCCCAATCTCGTCAAAAGAGTCAATATGACCGAAAACATAAGGCTATGACTTTCGAGGTTGACGAGAAGGCTTATCTTCGGGTCACCCCTCTGAAGGGAACCCATCGTTTCGGTATCAAAGGCAAATTGGCTCCTCGTTACATTGGACCTTTTCGCATTCTCGCCAAACGGGGAGAAGTTGCCTACCAGTTGGAACTACCTCCGCACCTCTCCAGAGTCCACGATGTCTTCCACGTTTCTCAACTCAGGCGTTGCTTCTCGGATCCTATCCGTGGAGTGGACCAC
Source organism: Triticum aestivum (assembly GCF_018294505.1). NCBI lineage: Eukaryota > Viridiplantae > Streptophyta > Magnoliopsida > Poales > Poaceae > Triticum > Triticum aestivum. The sequence goes on along the minus strand of NC_057803.1, from coordinate 445,306,940 downwards.
GAAATGCTTGATCTCCAAGATAATCTTACATATCGAGAGTACCCCATTCGTATCCTCGATCAGGCCGAACGTACCACCCGACGTCATAATATCAAGTTTCTCAAAGTTCAATGGTCGCACCATTCTGAGGATGAAGCAACTTGGGAAAGGGAGGATCGTCTTCGACTCGAGTATCCCGCCCTCTTCCCGGAGGAACCCAAATCTCGGGACGAGATTCTTTTGAGTGGGGGTGAGTTGTCACACCCTAGCTAGTCATGCATTAGAGTGTTGCATCATATCTACTTTTTCATCAGAAATTTGAAATGGGGATTTGTGAAACCCTCAGAATCATTCCTGAAAATGATCCAAATAAAAATTTCTCCAAAAGGGTCCAAGAAAATGCTCATGTTGCTCTCTGAAAATATTGGACAGAGATAAAAATCAAACCAATATTTTTAAGAGCTCATAGGTATTTATTTTGGGCATTTGGAATTAATGCATAAATATTTGCATTGGAAATATATTAGTTATATATATTAATATATGTCCAAATATTATGCCAATTATAAAGGAGCTCTGGAATAATATATCTAGCTCCTGCAAAAATTGGCATAAGGTAAATAAATGATTTAATATATTATTTAAATCAAAACAAATGTCAGAAAAATTAAAAAACAGAAATAAATAAAAGGGAGAGCTTACCTGGGCTCCTCCCTGTGCAGCCCAGCCAGCTGGCCGGCCCAGCCAGCAGGCGGCCCAGCCCGCCTCCCTCCTCTGTCGTCTTCGTCCTCGACAGAGGGAGGGGAGTGTGGCCAGCGCGCGCGCGCGCCACCGCGCCACGCCACCTGCTCGGCTGCCTGCCTGCCCTCCCCTCCTCGCTCGATGCCCCGGACGACGCCACGCCTCCCCCCTGCTCTCTCTCACTCTCCCTCAGCTCCTCCCTCCTCTCCCTCGCTCTCTCTCTCTCACACGGCCGAACACCACCATCGCCGCCGTTCGCCATAGCAGCCGTCACCGGCCACCCCTCGCTCCCCCGACTAGCCCAGAGGCTCCGCCTCGACCCCCTCTTCCTCCCCACCGCTCCACGGGCCTCCGGAAGCCCTGCATCGCCGCTCACGTCGCCGTTCCCCTTCTCGGCCACCGGAGATCGTCGCCGTCGAATCGGGAGCTACCGGGCGTCCCCGAGCCCGCTAACCATCCCTGCAGCTCTGCGGTGAGCCACTGATTCGATTCCCCCTTGCCCCGTCGTCCCTAGCCTCCTGTAGCTGCCGCCCCCTTTGAGCTCCGAAGGTCGCCGCCGCCGTGCCTCGTCGCCGCCGTGGCTGGAGCCGTTGTAGCTCGAAGCCGAGCACACCATCGTGCTCCACACCTCACTAGGAGCACGTAGCACGCACCAACGGCCTCTCCTAACGCCCTGCAACGCCGATTCCGACCGCACCCGAACTCCGGCCGCCGCTCACGAGCTCGCCGTCGACGGTACAGGCCACCTCAGGCACGGCCACCACCACCGTTCGACGCGCGGGAGCAAGGGCTCTCCAACGAGCCCAAGCACGGCCTCGCCCGTGCCCTGTAGCGCGATCCCGCATCGCGCCGCCGTCTCGGGCCTCGCCGGCGTCATGTCGCCGGTGGGTTTGACCCACCTTGACCACGGCAGGA
>NC_057803.1:445273633-445304968 GCF_018294505.1 Triticum aestivum | reverse complement strand
GCCACTAACCCCTAATTAGGATTAAATTAACCCTGTTTAACCCCCCCTGTCACTGACGTGTGGACCCCACACGTCAGGTTTGACCTCAGCCAGCCGCAGTTGACCATTGACGTCATGCTGACGTCATGCTGGCGCAATATTTATATTTCTGGATTTAAATTAAATCAGGAAATTCCAGAATATAATTTAAACTTCAAAAATTCATAACTTTTATTCTGTAACTCCAAATTGGACAAATTATATATGAAAAATGATCAGAAAAATCCAATCTATCCATCTGTATTATTTTCATGCATGATCAAACAAGTTAAATTGATGTTTCAAGCAGAACAAGGAAAAGCACTTTAAAAGGCCATGTTTGAGTTTGAAATTTGAATCTTTGATTCAAACTTGCTCAAACCCTTCTGGTCTTAGTTGCATTAGCCCAACACACTCATATTGCTATGTTTCATGCATGCATCATATTGTTGCACATTGTTTGGTGATGGTTGTGTATCGGTGTTCTTTGCGGCAGGTTCTGCCTCCGAGGAGTACCGTGATTACCCTAACGAAGAACCGTATCAGTGCATCGAACCATCAGGCAAGCAACCAACCATTTGATCATATCGATACAATCCCATGTTCTCGCTCCTGCTCTCTTTTACTGCATTAAGACAACGCGTTTCAAACTGCTGTGTGCTACGGTAGTTGAACCCATTTCCTCTGCATGACCTGTCATTGCCACAGTAAATAGATGAAACCCACTAGCATGTGTAGGAGTTGATTGAGCCATATGTATGTGTTGTTCCTACCTTGCTATGTCTGCTATGCTTAGAGTCGTGTCAGGTCTGGTTCATCTGGGTGATGGCTAGAGTGAAATGATTATGTCGGTAATGAGAGTGGTGTGGTGAACACGATTTGGTAAAGGTATCGATGAGAGGCCATGTAGGAGTACATGGTGGGTTGTTTCATTGAAGCCGACCTTAAGCACTGAGATCTGTATGTGTGATTTAAGATACAGCTACTACCATGCATTGGGCCCTGAAATATGACCCCGCTCGACTTCTTATTCACCCTAGCTCTCTGTCCAAGAGTTGCAAGTAGTTTCTGGTGTTTGTAGTCTACTGGAGGCCGTGGACAGCGCTGACCATAGGGGTGGGCTGTGATGCGGTAGGTACGTGGCCGGGTGTACCGAATACCCGTTAGGTATCTCGGGAACCCTGTTCACATCGTTCGGGGCCGTATGGGAAACCTCGGCCGGACTCCCTGCGGATGGAACCTGGATAGGCGATAAACCTGGACCAGAGGCTTAAGTGTTTAGGTAGGTCGTGGTCTACACCCACGTCGGTTTTCGCTTGAAGTCTGCCGAGCACATGTCGTGTGCAGACGCTAAGTGGTGGAAACATGTATGAAGAAGTACACCCCTGCAGGGTTATCATGATCTATTCGAATAGCCGCGTCCACGGTAAAGGACTACTTGGTTGCCTATACAGTTCATAGACAAGTAAATGGAAACTACTAAAAGCCTCAAGATAAGTGTGAGTGCCGAGGATGGCTCTTCCGTAGGAAGACAGAGGCGGATCCTCGGTAGTGTATTGAATTGGTGAGTAGTGGACTCGTGTGCGCAAAACCATTTCAAGTTGAAGTATCGTAGGATAGTCTAGCCAAGAGTCAAAGCCGGCTTGCTGCAATAACTCCACCAACCCTTCTTGATAATGTGCATGTATGTAGGATCTGCTGTAAGTCTTGCTGAGTACCTTTGTACTCATGTTGCTATAATCTACATTTTACAGAAGACGCTGCAACCCCTTCTGATGGGTTCTATGTAGACGTTGACATCAACGAGTAGGCTAAAGGCCCAGGTGGTGACCCTGAGCTTGTGAAGGACCATGTAGTATAGCTAGGCTTTCCAAGCCTCTTTTATTTTACTAGTTGTCTGTACTCAGACAAGTTACTTCCGCTGCTGGTTTGTATGACTGTATGACTTGAATGCTGGGTCGTGTGACCCGTACCTTGTGTATGTTATGTATGGCTCCCTGAGCCTTAAATAAAGTACTTGTGTCGTAGAGTCATGTTGTGATGCTTCGTTGTATTTGCACATATCGAGCATATTGTGTGTATGATTGAAATGCTTGGTATGTGTGGGATCTGACTATCTAGTTGTTTATCTTTAGTAGCCTCTCTTACCGGGAAATGTCTCCGAGTGTTACCGCTGAGCCATGGTAGCTTGCTACTGCTCTGGAACACTTAGGCTGGCCGGCATGTGTCCTTCTTCATTCCTGTGTCTGTCCCTTCGGGGAAATGTCACACTTTGAGTACCGGAGTCCTGTTAGCCCGCTACAGCCCGGTTTACCGGAGTCCTGCTAGCCCAGTGCTACAGCCCGGACCCACTTGCTGATGACCGACACGTTCGAAGCTGGGTCATGGATGCCTGTCCCTGTAAATCTGTGCCACTTTGGGTTTACGACTAGTCATGTCAGCCCGGGCTCCTTATCATATGGATGCTAGTGACACTATCATATACGTGAGCCAAAAGGCGCAAACGGTCCCGGGCAAAGGTAAGGCGACACCCGTGGGGATACCGTGCGTGAGGCTGCAAAGTGATATGAGGTGTTACCGGCTAGATCAATGTGACATCGAGTCGGGGTCCTGACAGGTCTAGAACCGCGAAAACATTCCCGGTTGTTTTTCCCCTCCACCGTTTTCATGTAGCCATACATTAGGTCTCACCCGACACATCTTATTGTCTTGTTATGCATATGTTTGCGTTTATTTACTGTTTCTTCCCCCTCTTCTCTCCGGTAGACCCCGAGACCACTGTTGATGCCCCTGTGATCGGCTACGTCGATGATGACCCCTCCTTGCCAGAGCAACCAGGCAAGCCCCCCCTTTGATCATCCCTATATCGCCCATTCCATTCTCTCATGCTTGCATTAGATTTTGCTACTGTAATTGATTGCTCCTATTCTGATGCATAGCCTTCTTTTGTATCCGCTGTTGTACCTTACTTGTTTATCATAAACTGCTTAGTATAGGTTGGTTAGTGATCCACCAGTGACCCCCAACTTGTCCCTGTTGCCCCTGCTTCATCATCGAAGACCCGATCAACGGGATCGAAGACCAGGCCCCGGCACCGCACATCACTTTGCCCTTAGTTGCTCGACACTACTGGGTTACTATCGAGGGCCGAGGGTGAGACCTCTTCAGCACTTATGATGTTAACCCTGTAGTGTAGCTATTCGGTCGTGGTCATCGAGGGTGATTTCCTCCTTAACCACTTCCGATACGACTCTGTCGTGAAACCCCTCAAGTGTGAACCTCGGGGGTGATTCCTCGTACATTCACCTTGATGATTACATCGAGTGGAATTCACCGGGGGTGATTCCTCGGGTTTTCGCCTTGATGTTTGGACACACAGTTATTATGGTTACTATGACTTTACACTGAACCATGTTACTAAAGACGGGTCGACCCTGAGGGGTACCCACGCAAGCTTAATTGCGAGTGATGTGGAGACGGGTTGACCTGGAGGGTGTCCGCAAGATAATTACGAGGCGTGGTCGGGCATTCCTAGGCCTTGCCGCAAGTCCTCGAGACGGAGCAACGGGGTCACATCTTTCGTGAGTCTTTGCTTGTTACCGCGTGTTCCTAATCCACTACGATTTGGATATTTGATCCGAGGGGCCTCTGGCCTGATAGCACTAACCATCATGTGGGCATAGTATGGGCGTTCTGCGTCGTATACATCGGCCGAAGCTTAATAGACGTCAGCGACTGAGCGGCGCGCACCGGGTTGGACTGCGTAAGCACCTACCTTGTTGAAGGAGTTAGCTAGGTCTGCTCACCGGCCGCGTACGCAACGTGCGGGAGTTCCCGGGGAGATGGCCCATGACCCCTGGGGGCATAGGTTTAGTCCGGCGTGCTGACCTCTCTATTAAGCCTAGGTCGGGTTGCGGCGTATTGTTTGGCCGAGGCTGGGCATGACCCAGGAAAGTGTGTCCGGCCGGAGTTAATCGAGCATGGTGGGTAAGTTGGTGCACCCCTTCAGGGAAGAAAACATCTATCGATAGCTTGTCCTACGGTAACGGACACTTGGAGTTGTATCCCGATCGATACAACTAGAACTGGATACTTGTGATGAGAACTGGATGCTGATGAGAATTGGATTGTGATGATAACTGGATAGTATGGCTCTGGGATTGCTTTCTCGCAAGGAGTCGAGAAAGGATCTCTGACCGAGGTTGATAACACTACTACTACTTTACTTTATGCTACTCTACTCCCTCCTATTGCTGCAAGATGGTGGTTTCCAGAAGATGCTAATCTTCGATAGGACTAAGCCTTCTGCCTATTCTGGCATTTCTGCAGCCCAATCCACATATACAACCCATTCCTTTGATACAGATGCATACTTAGTTTAGATCTGATGTAAGTCTTGCGAGTACTTTGGATGAGTCCTCACGGTTGCTTCGCTACTTCTTTTTCCCCCATACCCGTTTGTTGCAACCAGATGACGGATCCCAGGAGCCAGACGACGCCACTGATGACTACTGCTACCCCGAGGGTGCCTACTACTATGTGACGACCACCGATGACTTGGAGTAGTTAGGAGGCTCCCAAGCAGGAGGCCTTGCCTTTTCGATCGATGTTGCTTTTGTGCTAGCCTTCTTAAGGCAAACTTGTTTAACTCATGTCTGTACTCAGATATTTTTGCTTTCGCTGACTCTTGTGTATTCGAGCTTATGTATTCGAGCCCTCGAGGCCCCTGGCTTGTAATATAAAGCTTGTATTATTTTAATTTGTGTCTAGAGTTGTGTTGTGATATCTTCTCGTGAGTCCTTGACCTTGATCGTACACATTTGCGTGTATGATTAGTGTACGGTCAAATCGAGGGCCTCACACCATCCCTTGCATATTATAGTTCATCACGAAGAGCTTGGTGGCAGTGATTGAAGAACTTAGTAAATGACACTATCATCAAGAAGATTAAATCCCTGTTGAGTCAAGTGGTTGTGGTACCCAGACATTTTGATTATATGTTCATTGACAGAACTTTTCTCCTCCATCTTGAAGTTGTAGAACTTATTGGAGACTTCACATCTCTCAATCCGAGCATTTTCTTGAAATATTAACTTCAACTCCAACATCTCATATGCTCCATGACATTAAAAACATCGTTGAAGTCCCGGTTCTAAGCTGTAAAGCATAGCACACTGAACTATCGAGGTGTCATCAGCTTTGCTTTGGCAGATGTTCATAACATCTAGAGTTGCTCCCGCAGTGGGTTTTGCACCTAGGGGTGCTTCCAGGAAGTAATTCTTCTATGCAGCAATGAGGATAACCCTCAAGTTACGGACCTAGTCTGTGTAGTTGCTACCATCATCTTTCAACTTAGCTTTCTCTAGGAACGCATTAAAATTCAAAGGAATGGTAGCACAGGCCACTGATGTACAACAACATAGACATGCAAAATACTATCATGTTCTAAGTTCATGATAAATTAAAGTTCAATTAATCATATTACTTAAGAACTCCCACTTATATAGACATCTCTCTAGTCATCTAAATGATCACGTGATCCATATCGACGAAACCATGTCCGATCATCACGTGAGATGGAGTAGTTTTCAATGGTGAACATCACTATGTTAATCATATCTACTATATGATTCACGTTCGACCTTTCGGTCTCAGTGTTCCGAGGCCAGATCTGATGTATGTGAACATATAGCTTATCACACCCGATCATCACGTGGTGTCTCGGCACGATGAACTGTAGCAATGGTGCATACTCAGGAAGAACACTTATACCTTGAAATTTAGTGAGAGATCATCTTATAATGCTACCGCCGTTCTAAGCAAAATAAGATGCATAAAAGATAAACATCACATGCAATCAAAATAAGTGATATGATATGGCCATCATCATCTTGTGCCTTTGATCTCCATCTCCAAAGCACAATCATGATCGCCATCGTCACCGGTTTGACACATTGATCTCCATCGTAGCATCATTGTCGTCTCGCCAACTATTGCTTCTACGACTATCGCTACCGCTTAGTGATAAAGTAAAGCAATTACATGGCGATTGCATTTCATACGATAAAGCGACAACCATAAGGCTCCTGCTAGTTGCCGATAACTTTTACAAAACATGATCATCTCATACAACAATTTATATCTCATCACGTCTTGGCCATATCACATCACAACATGCCCTGCAAAAACAAGTTAGACGTCCTCTACTTTGTTGTTGCAAGTTTTACGTGGCTGCCACGGGCTTCAAGAAAGAACCGTTCTTACGTACGCATCAAAACCACAACAATTTTTCGTCTAGTGTGCTGTTTTAACCTTCAACAAGGACCGGGCGTAGTCAAACTTGATTTAACTAAAGTTGGAGAAACAGACACCCGCCAGCCACCCATGTGCAAAGCACATCGGTAGAACTAATCTCATGAACGCGGTCATGTAATGTCGGTCTGGGCTGCTTCATCCAATAATACCACCGAATCAAAGTAAGACATTGCTGGTAAGCAGTATGACTATTATTGCCCACAACTCATTGTGTTCTACTCGTGCATATAACATCTACGCATAAACCTGGCTCGGATGCCACTGTTGGGGAACGCAGTATTTCAAAAAAATTCCTACAATCACGCAAGATCTATCTAGGATATGCATAGCAACGAGAGGGGAGAGTGTGTCCATGTACCCTCGTAGACCGAAAGCGAAAGTGTTTAGTAACGGGGTTGATGTAGTCGAACGTCTTCACGATCCAACCGATCAAAGCACCGAACGTACGGCACCTCCACGTTGAGCATACGTTCAGCTCGGTGACGTCCCTCGATCTCTTGATCTAGTTGAGGACAAGGGAGAGTTCCGTTAGCACGATGGTGTGGCTACGGTGATGATGAAGTTACCGGCGCAGGGCTTCGCTTAAGCACTATGATGATATGACCGAGCTATGTAACTGTGGATGGGGGCACCACACACGGTTAAGAGAAACCTGTGTGTTCTAGGGTGTCCCCTGCCCCCGTATATAAAGGAGGAGAGGGGAGTCCGGCCGGCCCCTGTAGGGCATGCCATGAGAGGGGAGTCCTACTAGGACTGCAACTCCTAGTAGGATTCCACCTGGAGGAAGGGGGAAGAAGGAAGGGAGAGGGGGAAGGGAAGGAAAGGGGGCGCCGCCCCCTTCCCCTAGTCCAATTCGGAAGGAGGGGGGCACACGGCGAGCCCCTTGTGGCCCTTCTCTCCCCACTAAGGCCCATGAAGGCCCATTAGTTCTGCTGGGGGGTTCCGATAACCCTCCGGCACAGCGATAATTATCCGGTACCTCTCGGAACTCATCCGATGTCCGAATAACATCGTCCAATATATCAATCTTTATGTCTCGACCATCTCAAGACTCCTCGTCATGTCTGTGATCTCATCTAGGACTTTGAACAAACATCGGTCATAATATCACATAACTCATAATACAAATCGTCATCGAACGTTAAGCGTGCGGACCCCACGGGTTCGAGAACTATGTAGACATGACCGAGACACATCTCTGGTCAATAACCAATAGCGGAACCTGGATGCTCATATTGGCTCCTACATATTCTACGAAGATCTTTATCAGTCCAACCACATAACAATATACGCTGTTCCCTTTGTCATCGGTATATTACTTGCCCGAGATTCGATCGTCGGTATCGCCATACCTAGTTCAATCTCGTTACTGGAAAGTCTCTTTACTTGTTTCGTAATGCATCATCCCGTGACTAACTCATTAGACACATTGCTTGCAAGGCTCATAGTGATGTGTATTACCGAGAGGGCCCAGAGATACCTCTCTGATACACGGAGTGACAAATCCTAATCTTGATCTATGCCAACTCAACAAACATCATCGGAGACACCTGTAGAGCGTCTTTATAATCACCCGGTTACGTTGTGACATTTGATAGCACACAAGGTGTTCCTCCGGTATTTGGGAGTTGCATAATCTCATAGTCAGAGGAACATGTATAAGTCATGACGAAAGCAATAGCAAATAAAACTAAACGATCATTAAGCTAAGCTAACGGATGGGTCTTGTCCATCACATCATTCTCTAATGATGTGGTCCCGTTCATCAAATGACAACACATTGAAGGAAATATGCCCTAGAGACAATAATAAAGTTGTTATTTATATTTCCTTACATCATGATAAATGTTTATTATTCATGCTAGAATTGTATTAACCAGAAACTTAGTACATGTGTGAATACATAGACAAACAAAGTGTCACTAGTATGCCTCTACTTGACTAGCTCGTTGATTCATAACCCAAAAGTATAGGGGATCAATTGTAGCCTCTTTCGATAAGTAAGAGTGTTGAACCCAACGAGGAGCTAAAGGTATAACAAATATTCCCTCAAGTTCTATCGACCACCGATACAACTCTATGCACGCTTAATGTTCGCTTTACCTAGAACAAGTATGAAACTAGAAGTACTTTTTAGGTGTTATTGGATAGGTTTGCAAGAATATAAAGAGCACGTAAATAAAAACTAGGGGCTGTTTTAGGTAAAGAAGCAATAAAGTTAGTATAGAGAGTGTGGAAAACTGGTGGTTGGAGTTGCGAAATTGTCCCTAAGCAATTGACTACTTTACTAGACCGATAGCAAGTTTTATGTGGGAGAGGCCATTGCTAGCATGTCATCCCTGACTTGGAATTCTATGCACTTATGATTGGAACTATTAGCAAGCATCCTCAACTAGTAACGTTCATTAAGGTAAAACCCAACCATAGCATTAAGATATATTGGTCCCCCTTCAATCCTGTATGCATCAATTTCTATGCTACGTTGAATCTTCTGTCACTCTTGCCCTCCAATACATAGTCCTATCAACATACAACTAACCCTATGGTGTGATCCACGCGCGCGCTCATATTATGGGCACCAAAGGACAACAACATAACCACAAGCAAATTAAACCAATCATAGCAATTCACCAATTACCGATAGGATGACGAAAATCTACTCAGACATCATAGGATGGCAACACATCATTGGATAATAATATGAAGCATAAAGCACCATGTTCAAGTAGAGGGTACAACGGGTTGCAGGAGAGTGGGCCGCTGTAGATAGATGGGGGAAGGTGATGAAGACGTTGGTGAAGATGACGGAGGTGAAGATGATGGAGGTGTTGGTGTAGATTGCGGTGATGATGATGGCCCCGGCGGCGTTCCGGCGCCACCGAAAGAGAGGGGAGAGGGCCCCCCTTCTTCTTCTTCTTCCTTGACCTTCTCCCTAGATGGGAGAAGGGTTTCCCCTCTGGTCCATGGCCTCCATGGCGGCGGAGGGGTGAGAGCCCCTCCAAGATAGGATATGTCTCTCTTTCCCTCTCTGTTTCTGCATTTCAGATTCTACCCTTTCACCGTTTCTTATATTCCCGGAGATCCGTAACTCCGATTGGGCTGAAATTTGGACACGATTTTTATCCGGATATTAGATTTCTTGCGGCGAAAGAAGGGCACCAACCTCCCTACGGGGTGGCCACGAGGGCCCAGGGCATGCCTGACCCCCTGGGGCGCGCCCCCTGCCGTGCGGCCCCCTCGGGCATTGTCTCGCGTTAATTCTTCTTCCCAAAAATCATATATTCCAAAAAAATCTCCGTCATTTTTTATCCCATTTGGACTCCGTTTGATATGGATTTTTTGTGAAACAAAAAACATGCAACAAATAGGAACTAGCACTGGCACTTGATCAATATGTTAGTCCCAAAAATAGTATAAAAAGTTGCCAAAAGTATATGAAAGTTGTAGAATATTGGCATGGAACAATCAAAAATTACAGATACGACGGAGACGTATCATTGATCAAAGATGGTTAAGCTTCCTAGCCATGGACAAAGTGTTGTCATTTAATAAACGGGGTCACATCGTTAGAGAATGATGTGATTGACTTGACCCATCCGTTAGCTTAGCACTTTGATCGTTTAGTTTACTACTATTGCTTTCTCCATAACTTATACATTTTCCTATGACTATGAGATTATGCAACTCTCAAATACTAGAGGAACACTTAGTGTGCTATCAAACGTCACAACATAACTGGGTGACTATAAAGATGCTCTACAGGTGTCTCCGATGGTGTTTGTTGAGTTGGCATAGATCGAGATTAGGATTTGTCACTCTGTGTATCAGAGAGGTATCTCGGGGCCCTCTCGGTAATGCACATCACTATAAGCCTTGCAAGCAATGTGACTAATGAGTTAGTTGCGATATGTTGCATTGCGGAACGAGTAAAGAGACCTGCCAGTAATGAGATTGAACTAGGTATTAAGATACCGACGATTGAATCTCGGGCAAGTAACATACCGATGACAAAGGGAACAACGTATGTTGTTATCCGGTTTGATCGATAAAGATCTTCATAGAATATGTAGGAACCAATATGAGCATCCAGGTTCCGCTATTGATTATTGACCGGAGATGAGCCTCAGTCATGTCTACATAGTTCTCGTACCCGTAGGGTCCGCACACTTAACATTCGGTGACGACCGGTATTATGAGTTTATGTGTTTTGATGTACCGAAGGTAGTTCGAAGTCCCGGAAATGATCACAAACATGACGAGGAGTCTCAGAATGGTCGTGACATAAGGATCGATATATTGTAAGACTATGTTTGGACATCGAAATGGTTTCGGATGAGTTCGGGCATTTACCGGAGTACCGGGAGGTTACCGGAACCCCCCGGGGAGTATATGGGCCTTATTGGGCCTTAGTGGAATAGAGGAGATGAAGGCCAAGGAGGAGGGCGCGCCCCCCTAGCCCAATCCGAATTGGGTGGGGGGGCGGGCCCCCTTCCTTCCTTCTCTCTCCTCCTTCCTTCTCTCCTACTCCTACTAGGGAAAGGGGGGAATCCTACTCTCGGTGGGAGTAGGACTCCCCCTAGGGCGCGCCATAGAGAGGACCGGCCCTCCCCTCCTCCACTCGTTTATATACAGGGGAGGGGGGCACCCCATATACACACAAGTTGATCTCTTAGCCATGTGCGGTGCCCCCTCCATAGATTTCCACCTCGATCATATCGTGTAGTGCTTAGGCGAATCCCTGCGTCGGTAACGTCATCATCACCATCATCACACCGTCATGCTAACGAAGTTGTCCCCCGACACTCAGCCGGATCTAGAGTTGATGGGACGTCATCGAGCTGAACGTGTGCAGATCGCAGAGGTGTCATACCTTCGGTGCTAGGATCAGTCGGATCGTGAAGACGTATGACTACATCAACCGCGTTGTCATAACGCTTCCGCTTATGGTCTACGAGGGTACCTAGACAACACTCTCCCCTCTTGTTGCTTTGCATCACCTAGATGGATCTTGCGTGTGCGTAGGAATTTTTTTGAAATTACTGCGTTGCCCAACAGTGGTATCCGAGCCAGGTCTATGCGTAGATGTTATATGCACGAGTAGAACACAAGGGAGTTGTGGGCGTGGGTATATACATATTGCTTGCCGTCACTAGTTGATTCTTGATTCAGTGTTATTGTTGGATGAAGCGGCTCAGACCGACATTACGCGCACGCTTACGCAAGACTGGTTCTACCGACGTGCTTCGCACACAGGTGGCTGGTGGGTGTCAGTTTCTCCAACTTTAGTTGAATCAGATTCAATGAACAGGGTTCTTTCCGAAGATCAAAAAGCAATCACTATACCACGTTGTGGTTTTTGATGCGTAGGTAAGAACGGTTCTTGCTCAGACTGTAGCAGCCACGTAAAACTTGCAACAACAAAGTAGAGGACGTCTAACTTGTTGATCGAAGATGGTTAAGTTTCCTAGCCATAGACATGAGTTGTCATTTGATTAACAGGATCACATCATTAGGAGAATGATGTGATTGACTTGACCCATTTCGTTAGCTTAGCACTTGATCGTTTACTTTGATGCTATTGCTTTCTTCATGACTTATACATGTTCCTATGACTATGAGATTATGCAACTCTCGTTTTCCGGAGGAACACTTTGTGTGCTACCAAACATCACAACGTAACTGGGTGATTATAAAGGTGCTCTACAGGTGTCTCCGAAGGTACTTGTTCGGTTAGCGTATTTCGAGATTAGGATTTGTCACTCCGATTGTTGGAGAGGTATCTCTGGGCCCTCTCGGCAATGCACATCACATAAGCCTTGCAAGCACTGCAACTAATAAGTTAGTTGCAGGATGATGTATTACGGAATGAGTAAAGAGAATTGTCGGTAACAAGATTGAACTAGGTATTGAGATACCGACGATCAAATCTCGGGCAAGTAACATACCGATGACAAAGGGAACAACGTATGTTGTTATGCGGTCTGACCGATAAAAGATCTTCATACAATATGTAGGAGCCAATATGAGCATCCAGGTTCCGCTATTGGTTATTGACCGGAGACGTATCTCGGTCATGTCTACATTATTCTCGAACCCGTAGGGTCCGCACGCTTAACATTACGATGACAGTTTCATTATGAGTTTATATATTTTGATGTACCAAAGATTGTTCGGAGTCTCGGATATGATCACGGACATGACGAGGAGTCTCGAAATGGTCGAGACATAAAGATTGATATATTGGACGGCTATATTCGGACACGGAAGTGTTTCGGGTGATTTCGGAGAAAACCGGAGTGCCGGAAGGGTTACCGGAACCCCCCGGGGAAGTATTGGGCCTTAGTGGGCCTGAGGGGAGAGAGAGGGCAGCTGCCCAGGAGGTGGCGCGCTCCCTCCCATGGGGAGTCCGAATTGGACTAGGGGAGGGGGCGCGGCCCCTCTTTCCCTCTCCCTCTCCCTCTCTTTCCTTCCCCCTTCTCTCTTCCTAGTCGGACTAGGAAAGGGGAGTCCTACTCCTACTAGGAGGAGGACTCCCCCCCTTGGCGCGCCCCAAGGGTCGGACGGCCTCTCCCCCTTGCTCCTTTATATACAGAGGTAGGGGGGCACCTCTAGACACACAAGTTGATCTTCGTGATCATTCTCTTAGCCGTGTGCGGTGCCCCCCTCCACCATAATCCTCGATAATATTGTAGCGGTGCTTAGGTGAAGCCCTGCGATGGTAGAACATCAAGATCATCACCACGCCGTCATGCTGACGGAACTCTTCCCCGACACTTTGCTGGATCGGAGTCCGGGGATCGTCATCGAGCTGAACATGTGCTAGAACTTGGAGGTGTCGTAGTTTCGGTGCTTGATCGGTCGGGCCGTGAAGACGTACGACTACATCAACCGCGTTGTGCTAATGCTTCCGCTTCCGGTCTACGAGGGTACGTAGACAACACTCTCCCCTCTCATTGCTATGCATCACCATGATCTTGCGTGTGCCTAGGAATTTTTTTGAAATTACTACATTCCCCAATAGTGGCATCCGAGCCAGGTTTTATGCGTTGATGTTATGCACGAGTAGAACACAAGTGAGTTGTGGGTGATATAAGTCATACGGCTTACCAGCATGTCATACTTTGGTTCGGCGGTATTGTTGGATGAAGCGGCCCGGACCAACATTACGTGTACGCTTACGCGAGACTAGTTCTATCGACGTGCTTTGCACACAGGTGGCTGGCGGGTGTCAGTTTCTCCAACTTTAGTTGAACCGAGTGTGGCTATGCCCGGTCCTTGCGAAGGTTAAAACAGCACCAACTTGACAAACTATCGTTGTGGTTTTTGATGCGTAAGTAAGAACGGTTCTTGGTAAAGCCCGTAGCAGCCACGTAAAACTTGCAACAACCAAGTAGAGGACATCTAACTTGTTTCTGCAGGGCATGTTGTGATGTGATATGGTCAAGACATGATGCTAAATTTTATTGTATGAGATGATCATGTTTTGTAACCGAGTTATCGGCAACTGGCAGGAGCCATATGGTTGTCGCTTTATTGTATGCAATGCAATTACGCTGTAATGCTTTACTTTATCACTAAGCGGTAGCGATAGTCGTGGAAGCATAAGTTTTGGCGAGACGACAACGATGCTACGATGGTGATCAAGGTGTTGCGCCGGTGATGATGGTGATAATGATGGTGCTTCGAAGATGGAGATCACAAGCACAAGATGATGATGGCCATATCATATCACTTATATTGATTGCATGTGATGTTTATCTTTTATGCATCTTATCTTGCTTTGATTGACGGTAGCATTATAAGATGATCCCTCACTAAATTATCAAAGTATAAGTGTTCTCCCTGAGTATGCATCGTTGCAAAAGTTCTTCGTGCTGAGACACCACGTGATGATCGGGTGTGATAGGCTCTACGTTCAAATACAACGGGTGCAAAACAGTTGCACAAGCGGAATACTCAGGTTTAACTTGACAAGCCTAGCATATAACATATATGGCCTCGGAACACGGAGACCGAAAGGTCGAGCGTGAATCATATAGTAGATATGATCAACATATTGATGTTCACCATTGATACTACTCCATCTCACGTGATGATCGGACATGGTTTAGTTGATTTGGATCACGTGATCACTTAGAGGATTAGAGGGATATCTTTCTAAGTGGGAGTTCTTAAGTAATATGATTAATAGAACTTAGATTTATCATGAACGTAGTACCTGATAGTATCTTGCTTGTCTATGTTTGAT
The DNA here is from genome assembly GCF_018294505.1 of Triticum aestivum. Taxonomy (NCBI): domain Eukaryota; kingdom Viridiplantae; phylum Streptophyta; class Magnoliopsida; order Poales; family Poaceae; genus Triticum; species Triticum aestivum. The sequence continues at coordinate 445,290,387 of NC_057803.1, read as the reverse complement.
TGTTGATAGATGGCTCGTGCTGTTGTTCCGTTGAATTTTAATGTGTTCCTTGACAAAGCAAAGTTGAAAGATGATGGTAGCAATTACAAGGACTGGGTCCGTAACTTGAGGATTGTCCTCATTGTTGCATAGAAGAATTACATACTGGAAGCACCGCTAAGTGCCAAGCCTGCTGCAGGAGCAACACTAGATGTTATGAACGTCTGGCAGAGCAAAGCTGATGACTACTTGATAGTTCAGTGTGCCATGCTTTACGGCTTAGAACCGGGTCTTCAACGACATTTTGAACGTCATGGAGCATATGAGGTGTTCCAGGAGTTGAAGTTAATATTTCAAGCAAATGCCCGGATTGAGAGATATGAAGTCTCCAATAATTTCTATAGCTGCAAGATGGAGGAGAATAGTTCTGTCAGTGAACATATACTCAAATTGTCTGGGTATCATAATCAGTTGACTCAACTGGGGGTAAATCTTCCTATTGATAGTGTCATTGACAGAGTTCTTCAATCACTGCCACCAAGCTACAAAAGCTTCATGATGAACTATAATATGAAAGGGATGAATAAGACTATTCCTGAGCTCTTCGCAATGCTAAAAGCCGCGGAGGTAGAAATCAAGAAGGAGCATCAAGTGTTGATGGTCAATAAGACCACCAGTTTCAAGAAAAAGGGCAAAGGAAAGAAGAAAGGGAACTTCAAGAAGAACAGCAAACAAGTTGCAGCTCAGGAGAAGAAACCCAAGTCTGGACCTAAGCCTGAAACTGAGTGCTTCTACTGCAAGCAGACTGGTCACTGCAAGCGGAACTGCCCCAAGTATTTGACGGATAAGAAGGATGGCAAAGTGAACAAAGGTATATGTGATATACATGTTATTGATGTGTAGCTTACTAATGCTCGCAGTAGCACCTGGGTATTTGATACTGGTTCTGTTGCTAACATTTGCAACTCGAAACAGGGGCTACAGATCCAGCGAAGATTGGCTAAGGACGAGGTGACGATGCGCGTGGGAAATGGTTCCAAAGTCGATGTGATCGCGGTCGGCATGCTACCTCTACATCTACCTTCGGGATTAGCATTAGACCTAAATAATTGTTATTTGGTGCCAGCGTTGAGCATGAACATCATATCTGGATCTTGTTTGATGCGAGACGGTTATTCATTTAAATCAGAGAATAATGGTTGTTCTATTTATATGAGTAATATATTTTTTGGTCATGCACCCTTGAAGAGTGGTCTATTTTTGATGAATCTCGATAGTAGTGATACACATATTCATAATGCTGAAATCAAAAGATGCAGAGTTGATAATGATAGTGCAACTTATTTGTGGCACTGCCGTTTAGGTCATATCAGTGTAAAGCGCATGAAGAAACTCCATACTGATGGACTTTTGGAACCACTTGATTATGAATCACTTGGTACTTGTGAACCGTGCCTCATGGGTAAGATGACTAAAACGCCGTTCTCCGGTACTATGGAGAGAGCAATAGATTTGTTGGAAATCATACATACAGATGTATGTGGTCCAATGAATGTTGAGGCTCGTGGCGGATATTGTTATTTTCTCACCTTCATAGATGATTTAAGCAGATATGGGTATATCTAGTTAATGAAACATAAGTCTGAAACATTTGAAAAGTTTAAAGAATTTCAGAGTGAAGTTGAAAATCATCGTAACAAGAAAATAAAGTTTCTACAATCTGATCGTGGAGGAGAATATTTGAGTTACGAGTTTGGTCTACATTTGAAACAATGCGGAATAGTTTCGCAACTCACGCCACCCGGAATGCCACAACGTAATGGTGTGTCCGAACGTCGCAATCGTACTTTATTAGATATGGTGTGATCTATGATGTCTCTTACTGATTTACCGTTATCGTTTTGGGGTTATGCTTTAGAGACGGTTGCATTCACGTTAAATAGGACACCATCGAAATCTATTAATATGACGCCTTATGAACTGTGGTTTGGCAAGATACCAAAGTTGTCGTTTCTAAAAGTTTCGGGCTGCGATGCTTATGTGAAAAAACTTCAACCTGATAAGCTCGAACCCAAATCGGAGAAATGTGTCTTCATAGGATACCCAAAGGAGACTGTTGGGTACACCTTCTATTACAGATCCTAAGGCAAGACTTTTGTTGCTAAATTTGGAGTTTTTCCAGAGAAGGAGTTTCTCTCGAAAGAAGTGAGTGGGAGAAAAGTATAACTTGATGAGGTAACTATACCTGCTCCCTTATTGGAATGTAGTACATCACAGAAACTGGTTTCTCTGACACTTACACCAATTAGTGAGGAAGCTAATGATAATGATCATGAAACTTCAGATCAAGTTACTACCGAACCTCGTAGATCAACCAGAGTAAGATCCACACCAGAGTGGTACGGTAATCCTGTTCTGGAAGTCATGCTACTAGATCATGATGAACCTACGAACTATGAAGAAGCGATGGTGAGCCCAGATTCCGCAAAATGGCTAGAAGCCATGAAATCTAAGATGGGATCCATGTATGAGAACAAAGTGTGGAATTTGGTTGACTTGCCCGTTGATCGGCAAGCAATTGAGAATAAATGGATCTTCAAGAAGAAGACTGACGCTGGCGGTAATGTTACTGTCTATAAAGCTCGACTTGTTGCAAAAGGTTTTTGACAAGTTCAAGGGATTGACTATGATGAGACCTTCTCACCCGTAGCGATGCTTAAGTCTGTCCGAATCATGTTAGCAATTGCCGCATTTTATGATTATGAAATTTGGCAAATGGATGTCAAAACTGCATTCCTGAATGGATTTTTGGAAGAAGAGTTGTATATGATGCAACTAGAAGGTTTTGTCGATCCAAAGGGAGCTAACAAAGTGTGCAAGCTCCAGCGATCCATTTATGGACTGGTGCAAGCCTCTCGGAGTTGGAATAAACACTTTGATAGTGTGATCAAAGCATTTGGTTTTATACAGACTTTTGGAGAAGCATGTATTTACAAGAAAGTGAGTGGGAGCTCTGTAGCATTTCTGATATTATATGTGGATGACATATTATTGATTGTAAATAATATAGAATTTCTGGATAGCATAAAGTGATACTTGAATAAGAGTTTTTCAATGAAAGACCTCGGTGAAGCTGCTTACATATTGGGCATTAAGATCTATAGAGATAGATCAAGACGCTTAATTGGACTTTCACAAAGCACATAACTTGACAAGGTTTTGAAGAAGTTCAAAATGGATCAAGTAAAGAAAGGGTTCTTGCCTTTGTTACAAGGTGTGAAGTTGAGTAAGACTCAATGTCCGACCACCGCAGAAGATAGAGAGAAAATGAAAGATGTTCCCTATGCTTCAGCCATAGGTTCTATCATCTATGCAATGCTGTGTACCAGACCTGATGTGTGCCTTGCTATAAGTTTAGCAGGGAGGTACCAAAGTAATCTAGGAGTGGATCACTGGACAGCGGTCAAGAACATCCTGAAATACCTGAAAAGGACTAAGGATATGTTTCTCGTATATGGAGGTGACAAAGAGCTCATCGTAAATGGTTACGTTGATGCAAGCTTTGACACTGATCCGGACGATTCTAAATCGCAAACCGGCTACGTATTTTTACTAAACGGAGGAGCTGTCAGTTGGTGCAGTTCAAAACAATGCGTCGTGGCGGGATCTACATGTGAAGCAGAGTACATAGCTGCTTCGGAAGCAGCAAATGAAGGAGTCTGGATGAAGGAGTTCATATCCGATCTAGGTTTCATACCTAGTGCATCGGGTCCAATCAAAATCTTTTGTGACAATACTGGTGCAATTGCCTTGGCAAAGGAATCCAGATTTCACAAGAGAACCAAGCACATCAAGAGATGCTTCAATTCCATTCGGGATTTAGTCCAAGTGGGAGACATAAAAATTTGCAAGATACATACGGATCTAAATGTTGCAGACCCGCTAACTAAGCCTCTTCCACGAGCAAAACATGATCAGCACCAAGGCTCCATGGGTGTTAGAATCATTACTGTGTAATCTAGATTATTGACTCTAGTGCAAGTGGGAGACTGGAGGAAATATGCCCTAGAGGCAATAATGAAGTTATTATTTATTTCCTTATATCATGATAAATGTTTATTATTCATGCTAGAATTGTATTAACTGGAAACATAATACATGTGTGAATACATAGACAAACATAGTGTCACTAGTATGCCTCTACTTGATTAGCTCGTTGATCGAAGATGGTTAAGTTTCCTAGCCATAGACATGAGTTGTCATTTGATTAACGGGATCACATCATTAGGAGAATGATGTGATTGACTTGACCCATTTCGTTAGCTTAGCACTTGATCATTTAGTTTGATGCTATTGCTTTCTTCATGACTTATACATGTTCCTATGACTATGAGATTATGCAACTCCCGTTTACCGGAGGAACACTTTGTGTGCTACCAAACGTCACAACGTAATTGGGTGATTATAAAGGTGCTCTACAGGTGTCTCCGAAGGTACTTGTTGGGTTGGCGTATTTCGAGATTAGGATTTGTCACTCCGATTGTCGGAGAGGTATCTCTGGGCCCTCTCGGTAATGCACATCACATAAGCCTTGCAAGCATTGCAACTAATAAGTTAGCTACGGGATGATGTATTATGGAACGAGTAAAGAGACTTGCCAGTAACGAGATTGAACTAGGTATTGAGATACCGACGATCAAATCTCAGGCAAGTAACATACCCATGACAAAGGGAACAACGTATGTTGTTATGCGGTCTGACCGATAAAAGATCAACGTAGAATATGTAGGAGCCAATATGAGCATCCAGGTTCCGCTATTGGTTATTGACCGGAGACGTGTCTCGGTCATGTCTACATTATTCTCGAACCCGTAGGGTCCGCACGCTTAACGTTACGATGACAGTTTCATTATGAGTTTATATATTTTGATGTACCGAACATTGTTCGGAGTCTCGGATTTGATCACGGACATGACGAGGAGTCTCTAAATGGTCGAGACATAAAGATCGATATATTGGACGGCTATATTCGGACACCGAAAGTGTTTCGGGTGATTTCGGAGAAAACCGGAGTGCCAGAAGGGTTACCGGAACCCCCCAGGGAAGTATTGGGCCTGTAACGCCCTCGATGCGGCTATATCTCCCACATGTCGAAGCACGACTTAGAGGCATAACCGCATTGAAAGCAATGTCGCAAGTGAGGTAATCTTCACACAACCCATGTAATACATAAGGGAAAGAGATACATAGTTGGCTTACAATCGCCACTTCACACAATTACATGAATAAAGCATTACAACATCCAAATACAATCAAGGTCCGACTACGGAACCAAAATAAAAGAAGAACCTCAAATGCGACAAAGTCCCCGATCGACCCCAACTGGGCTCCACTACTGATCAACTGGAAACGGGACAACACAAAGGACAAGATCTTCATCGAGCTCCTCCTGAGCTTGGTTGCGTCATCTGCACGGTCTCATCGGCACCTGCAAGCTGGTTTTGGAAGTATCTGTGAGCCACAGGGACTCAGCAATCTCGCACCCTCGCGATCAAGACTATTTAAGCTTATGGGTAAGGTAAAGTATGAGGTGGAGCTGCAGCAAGCGACTAGCATATATGGTGGCTAACATACGCAAATGAGAGCGAGAAGAGAAAGCAAAGCACGGTCAATAAAAGTATGATCAAGAAGTGATCCTAAAACAACCTACGTCAAGCATAACTCCAACACCGTGTTCACTTCCCGGACTCCGCCAGAAAGAGACCATCCCGGTTACACACGCGGTTGATGCATTTTAATTAAGGTCAACTTCAGGTTTTCTACAACCGGACGTTAACAAATTCCCATCTGCCCATAACCGTGGGCATGTCTTTTGAAAGTTCAAATCCCTGCAGGGGTGTCCCAACTTAGCCCATCACAAGCTCTCACGGTCAACGAAGGAATAGACCTCCTCCCGAGACATTCCGATCAGACTCGGTATCCCGGTTCTACAAGACATTTCGACAGGGTAAAACTAAACCAGCAACACCGCCCGAATGTGCCGACAAATCCCGATAGGAGCTACACATATCTCTTTCTCAGGGCACACTCAGATGAGCCAGACGTCGGGTAGGCCAGCCCAGAGTTGCCCCTGGTAGCCTCGGACATCGCTCAGTTGGACCAACACTCAGAGGAACACTGGCCCGGGGGGGTAAAATAATGATGACCCTCAGGAGCGCGACTCCCAAGGGAAAAGAAAAGGCTAGGTGGCAAATGGTAAAACCAATGTTGGGCATTACTGGAAGAGCTTTACTTAAGGCAAACTGTCAAGGGGTTCCCATTATTACCCAACCGCGTAAGGAACGCAAAATCCGGGAACATAACACCGATATGACGGAAACTAGGGCGGCAAGAGTGGAACAAAACACCAGGCATAAGGCCGAGCCTTCCACCCTTTACCAAGTATATAGATGCATTAATTAAATAAGATATATTGTGATATCCCAAGAAGTAAACATGTTCCAACAAGGAACAACATCTCCATGTTCCAACAAGGAACAAAACTTCAATCTTCACCTGCAACTAACAACGCTATAAGAGGGGCTGAGCAAAGCGGTAACATAGTCAATCAACGGTTTGCTAGGACAAGGTGGGTTAGAGGCTTGGTTCAAGAATATGGGAGGCATGATAAGCAAGTGGTAGGTATCGCAGCATAGGCATAGCAAAAGAGCAAGCATCTAAGCAAGCAAAGATAGAAGTGATTTCGAGGGTATGATCATCTTGCCTGAAATCCCGCAAGGAAGAAGAACGAGTCCATGAAGAAGACAAACGGACGTAGTCGAATGGGTCCTCACAAACACGACATTACCGAAACCAACCCGAAGAAGCAAACACCGGAAACAAGCACACAACATAGTAAACAACCAACACATGAACATGGTATGATATGCGGGATGCGGTATGCGATGCATATGCATGATTTACAAAGGAATGAATGAAACTGGCCTCAACTTGGAAATCCAAGGGTGCCAACTGGAAAGGTGAGATGAAATCGCTTGAAAACGATATAAAGATCACCGGAATCAGAGTTACGGTTTGGAAATGGCAAGCAATGCAAATATGACACCGTTCTGCGATTTACAGCAAGTAGCCATCTAAATGCAACAAGATGAACATGCTACAGCATCCATATATGGCAACAAAATACATGGCAGGAGTCCATTCATGATGCTTAACAAAAGTCTAGCACTGAGCTACGGCCAATTCATACATTAACAGGTTCAAACAAGCATGGCAAAAATGCATATGGCAAACAGATTTCAGACTTAGTGAAATTAACACTTGTCTGGAATTTCAGATCAGATAGCACTCTTTGGAGCATTAAAACTATATGCTACAGGACCTGAACATAGCAAAGTAAAGCATGGCATGGAGCTACTCAAAGATATTAACAAAAGTCCCTTAGTGACCTTCAGCCAAACGGGAACAGAAAATACAATTGCAAGCATGTGAACATGGCAAAAACATAATCAGTTCTCAGACTTAGTGAAAACTGGAGCATGCTGAAACAGATATCAAGTAGGCATGTTTACGAGCTCGATGCACTCACCACAGAGCAAGTCATGACAAACTAAGCATACATCCATCAAGAATACACAAAATGCAAGCTAGACATGGCAAGAACAATAACATAGCATGCACGAATCAACTACAACATCATCGGCAAAATCGCTAACAAGTAGACAATCTGCCCAGATTCACGAAATGACAAAAGTAGAGCTCGATTGACTCAAGTTAGGGTGCTCCATAATTTTAAACAAAGACACGGATGGATAGATCACTACAAGATTAACAAATCATCCTTACTGATCATCCTCAAAAGGGGCACGAATCATTAGGAAACAACATGAACATATGGCATATTGAAATAAACAGGTCAAGGACTTAGTGGAAATGCTAAGTCCCTGAAATCAGCATTACCAAGTGCCTCACTTTGCAAGCTTGTGCTAGTCACCACACACATCACAAAAATACATGGGTGGCACCTCTGGAAAGATGGCAAAACCCTTAACAAAACACATGTAGAGCTCATGGGCATATCATGCACACAATAATCATGGCAAAAATGACAATTATCTAAATGGAGCAGCAGATCTGACAATTATCTCAAGTAGCACTCTTCTAACAGCATTTCGGGCATCAAGGTAAACTCAAATGAAAATGATGCAATGATATGAAATGATGTACTCTCTGAGGCGAACATTTTGATATGCTAAACGCACAAAATGGAGCTATGGATGGAAAGTTACGACATGATGAACATGGATATATGAAACATGGCAATCTCGGGGACTTAGTGGAATTTTTACCCCGCGAGAAAGTCAACTGGATGAGATGATCCCGGGACGGAGGGATCCGGGCGGTGCGGGGCTGTTTGGTTCGGGACTGGGTGGATCTCATCCCACCCGGTCGGATCTGGGATGGGGCGGCGGCCGGATCTGACGAGGTCACCGGAGGACTCTGGTGAGGGCGGAGGAGGCCATGGCAGGGCGGCGCCGGCAGGATCCGGGCAACGGGGATGCGGCTGGAGGCGCGGGCACTCCGGCGCCCGTCTAACGGCGGCAGGGCAGGCGAACTCCAGGCCGGGTGCAGAGGGAGGACGGCGGCGAGGTGGCCGTGGGCGGCGCCGGCGAGCCCGCCGCGGCGGAGGTTGGTGATGGCGGCGAAGGCACGGTTGAATGGCGGCGCTAGCTAGACGGGCCCCGCGGGCCTGATCCGGGCCGCGCGGGCCGGCGGCGGGGCTGAGGAGAGAGAGGGCGGCGGAGGTGAGGTGTCGCGTTGTGATTCGCCGGGGAGGGCGGCGGACATGTCCGGTGGTGGAGGAGTTTTGTCCGGACACAAGGAGGAAAATGGCTAGGGTTTCATCCGCGAATTCCGGGAGGGAAGCACATATTTATAGGTAGAGGGAGCTAGGAGAGTCCAAATGAGGTGCGGTTTTCGGCCACGCGATCGTGATCGAACGACCGAGATGATGGAGGAGGTTTAGGTGGGTTTTGGGCCAAATTGGAAGGGTGTTGGTCTGCAACACACACGAGGCCTTTTCGGTCCCTCGGTTAACCGTTGGAGCATCAAACGAAGTCCAAATGGTACGAAACTTGACAGGCGGTCTACCGGTAGTAAACCATGGCCGCTTGGCAAGTCTCGGTCCAATCCGGAAATGTTTAATCCCCACACATGAAAGAAAGGTAGAAATGACCACCGGAGGAGAACGAAGCGCCGGAATGCAAAACGGACAACGGGGAAAATGCTCAGATGCATGAGATGAACACGTATGCAAATGAAATGCGCATGATGACATGATATGTAATGCAAGACACGCAAGCAATGACAAGGAAACAACAGCGAATAACTAGACGACACCTGGCACATCGGTCTTGGGGTGTTACAACACTCCACCACTACGAGAGGATCTCGTCCCGAGATCTAGAATGGAACCGGAGGGACAACGGAAGAGAAAAGAGGAGAGGTAAAACTAAGTTGCTTCATTGACAAACGAGTGAAACCAAAGAACCTTGCAAAGGTTAAGCCATACGAGAAAAGAATACAACGAAGATGAATGAACTTGAAAACACTCCGTTAGAAAAACAAACAAGGAAGAACGAATTCTGACAGCACTCCGGTTGAAAAGAGATGAAAGACTAGATAGGAAGAAAAGAGCTTGAGCAGAGGACACGACACTCCGGTTAAATGGACAATCATGAAAAGAACATGATCTTAGACAAACGAGATGATGGGTTGAGAAGGGCAACATCACAATACCTCCGAAACAAAAGAATAGAAGATAGATAATTGAAATAGAAGAATGGAGAAGAAAATGCCAACTTCTGCCACAAAAGAGCTTGAAAAGGCACCTATAGGAGAAGGGTCGAACGGAGTTGTTGGAAACCCAACAACGAAAAGATAGGCTTGAAGTGGGCTTATGGAAAACATCTCAAAGCCAAGAGGTGAAAATCTGCCACTAACGGAAAACGATAGATTGGATTGATAACAACAAGGAGATGAGAAACTTATTTCACCGGGAGGATAGATGAATAACTTGGGTCATTTATAAACACCATAGATAGCAACAATCCTTAGGGAAGGCTTTAGGTGAAATATAACCCAAGATAACTTCAATGACGAGATTGATGGATTTAAAGTACCTCATTTTTAACAACATGTGAATCATGAAACATGAACTCAAATTATCAAGAATGACATAAAACCACCTGAAATGATACAGTAGAAAGAATTGCACTTTGGAATGCAAAATGAAGAAAACTTGATCTCCTTTGAAAATAATCTCGATGAACACTTCAAGAAGGAATATAAATCCTTGATGAACCATCATGTAGAACCTTCATGAGAACTCTGGTAAACAAAAGGTAACGAAAAGAAAGAGAAGTTGAAAACACAAGGTAAAACCTTGTAATGATTTAGATGAATCTCTATGGTGAAATAATTGAGAGAACTTGGAACTCCGGGAAAAGAAAGATGAACAAAAGAAATCAAGAGTTTGATGAGCCTCCGGAATAGGGAATTGAGTTCAGTCGATGCAACAAGAATAAGAATTACATTATGCTTATCCTTCACCAATTAAATTGATGACAATCAACGGATTTGGCACACTACTTATTCTCGTATCAAGGATTAAGAGAGATATAACATAAATTTGAGAACGTCTTCAACGAACCACCGGTAGGATTGGAACAATGCATGAATTGATATGATAACGAATGACGAGAACTCTTGCACGAACCACCGTAAGAATTGAAAATGAACGAAGTAGGGGTGAATCACCGGTAAGAATTAGCAAATGAACGAAGGTGCTTGAGACAAACTAGATGCATGAGAACGAAGAGATCAAGAACTGATTAGAGGATATTTGATTGATGCACCGGCAAGGTAGGAGAATGATAACTGACAGATGAGAATGAATAAACCTAAATAGATGGACTCCGGATAACAAACTGAGAAGACTCTTGAATTACTCCGGATAGGTGAAAAGAATTCTCACGATCAAAACAATTACGAGAGGATGGCAACAAGCTAGAATCACGAATCTTGAAGAGAATGGAGCAAGATTGAGAGAAAATCTTCTTCGGTCTCCAAAATCTGAGAATTACGACGAGAAACACCACCATGAATTGTTGAGGCACCGGAATAAAGAAGAATATAAAAGTTGAATCAACGATGAAATGAATTTGAAAGATCTTGGAGAAGGACATTTGACTGATGATAATTCATTCTTACGTCAAACTTCGAAAAGAATTTGTGAGTAACTCCGGGAAAAATTAGAAAAGTCAGGTAAGATCCTGGGAAAAGACCTGTGGGTTAGGGCCCACTCAAAAGAAACACCGTAGAAAAATTCAAAAGAGATAAAGCACCGGTTGAATTAAATGACTTGAATGAGGGAACATCCTCGAAAGAGCTTTAACGAATGCAGAGTGGAAGCACGAACCTTTGAGACATCTTCAGCACTCCGGAACAATTGAATAGCGAGAAATGAATGGTTATGAGGTGCACCGGGACGAGAAAAGCATTTGAAACACAGAAAAGAATATGATCAACATCGAAAGCTTGAATTGGATCCACCGGAAAAGAAAAGGAATGAGGAATGACGAACTAGAAGCTCCACTAGAATCTTCATGAGAAACACTGGATAAGAACATTGAAAGAAAAGAATGAAGAGATTTCACATGAATAAAATGATACTTGATTAAGAAATTTGAGTCCCTAAAGAAAACAAGGGAGGGACGGCGGGAAAAAAACAAAGGCAACTTGGGATGGATGAAACGAACACCGTTGAGAAGAACTGACAATTGATCTTGTGAATGTTGAAATGTTCGGATCCACTTGAAGAGAAACACACCGGTGAAAAGGATTGATAAGACAATCTTGATGATCAAGAAGGATTGGTATCCACCTCGGAGTATGAGAACACCATTTGGGGAAGGTATGGAATCAATACTTGACATCGAAGCAACTCGAATACCAACACTCAAAAACAAAAACACCGGATTGGCTCGCAGAATAAGCCGGAACAAAGATATGATAGAGATTTCATCCGAAGTTTTCGTGGTGGGGCCTACACGGGCTCGATCATACAGCACCATCATGTACAAGGCAGTGCACATGACATACAAAGCGTCCCCGAGTCGGCATAGCCAAGGACTCTTTAAGACACAACAAGACCACTGTAAAACCGACCGTGAATAGGCGGACCACTAGACGTCGAACCCCAATTTCATATCATACGTCTGTCGGAAAGATATCCTAAGAGCTACTTGAATTCCCACTTATAAACTCCCGAGACTTTCCGGTTATGCAATCAGGTGTTGGGGATACAGGGGAAGCATAATATCTCACCCAAAACTAGCAAATCCTACATCCAGCTGTATCCATCCTTTAACACATAACCAAGAAACCTTCGGAAATCGTCTACCTCAACCTTCGAAAAGCATCCGTTATACAAGTTATGGCAATACTCCCGAACTCCTGCCCCAGTACTGGGTGGCGTCGAGGTTATCTCACCAACGAGCTGCATAAAAGAGATTTTCGATGTCGGCGTACTAAACTCAGGTATTCCAGAACTGCAACAATAAAATTATGATGCCAACACCTCAGAGCTCAAATCCCCAGGACACTTCCACAAAACCCCTGACAGGAGGCACCAAGACAATGTTATCGTCATAAAACCATTGGAACGATTCCAAGATACCCGCGTGATCCTAAAAAAAATTTAGTGAAATTTGAGAAGAGAAGAGTCAAAACTCTACGTCAGGATGCCTTACCAGTGCGATGAGGAGACTGGGAAGTAAAAAGAATTCCTAAATTCTCTGATATATAATTCCTAAATGACTCAAAACATTTTTCTAGACTCAAACTCGGCTGCTAAAAACGATCAAGCAATGGGGGCTCCTAAGGTCGGGGAAGGCTTTGATTACCAACTTGTAACGCCCTCGATGCGGCTATATCTCCCACGTGTCGAAGCACGACTTAGAGGCATAACCGCATTGAAAGCAATGTTGCAAGTGAGGTAATCTTCACACAACCCATGTAATACATAAGGGAAAGAGATACATAGTTGGCTTACAATCGCCACTTCACACAATTACATGAATAAAGCATTACAACATCCAAATACAATCAAGGTCCGACTATGAAACCAAAATAAAAGAAGAACCCCAAATGCGACAAAGTCCCCGATCGACCCCAACTGGGCTCCACTACTGATCAACTGGAAACGGGACAACACAAAGGACAAGATCTTCATCGAGCTCCTCCTGTGCTTGGTTGCGTCATCTGCACGGTCTCATCGGCACCTGCAAGCTGGTTTTGGAAGTATCTGTGAGCCACAGGGACTCAGCAATCTCGCACCCTCGCGATCAAGACTATTTAAGCTTATGGGTAAGGTAAAGTATGAGGTGGAGCTGCAGCAAGCGACTAGCATATATGGTGGCTAACATACGCAAATGAGAGCGAGAAGAGAAAGCAAAGCACGGTCGATAAAAGTATGATCAAGAAGTGATCCTAAAACAACCTACGTCAAGCATAACTCCAACACCGTGTTCACTTCCCGGACTCCGCCAGAAAGAGACCATCACGGTTACACACGCGGTTGATGCATTTTAATTAAGGTCAACTTCAGGTTTTCTACAACCGGATGTTAACAAATTCCCATCTGCCCATAACCGCGGGCACGGCTTTTGAAAGTTCAAATCCCTGCAGGGGTGTCCCAACTTAGCCCATCACAAGCTCTCACGGTCAACGAAGGAATAGACCTCCTCCCGAGACATTCCGATCAGACTCGGTATCCCGGTTCTACAAGACATTTCGACAGGGTAAAACTAAACCAGCAACACCGCCCGAATGTGCCGACAAATCCCGATAGGAGCTGCACATATCTCATTCTCAGGGCACACTCAGATGAGCCAGACGTCGGGTAGGCCAGCCCAGAGTTGCCCCTGGTAGCCCCGGACATCACTCAGTTGGACCAACACTCAGAGGAACACTGGCCCGGGGGGGTAAAATAATGATGACCCTCAGGAGCGCGACTCCCAAGGGAAAAGAAAAGGCTAGGTGGCAAATGGTAAAACCAATGTTGGGCATTACTGGAAGAGCTTTACTTAAGGCGAACTGTCAAGGGGTTCCCATTATTACCCAACCGCGGTAACATAGCCAATCAACGGTTTGCTAGGACAAGGTGGGTTAGAGGCTTGGTTAAACAATATGGGAGGCATGATAAGCAAGTGGTAGGTATCGCGGCATAGGCATAGCAAAAGAGCGAGCATCTAAGCAAGCAAAGATAGAAGTGATTTCGAGGGTATGATCATCTTGCCTGAAATTCCGCAAGGAAGAAGAACGAGTCCATGAAGAAGACAAACGGACGTAGTCGAACGGGTCCTCACAAACACGACGTTACCGAAACCAACCCGAAGAAGCAAACACCGGAAACAAGCACACAACATAGTAAGCAACCAACACATGAACATGGTATGATATGCGGGATGCGGTATGCGATGCATATGCATGATTTACAAAGGAATGAATGAAACTGGCCTCAACTTGGAAATCCAAGGGTGCCAACTGGAAAGGTGAGATGAAATCGCTTGAAAATGATATAAAGATCACCGGAATCGGAGTTACGGTTTGGAAATGGCAAGCAATGCAAATATGACACCGGTATGCGATTTACAGCAAGTAGCCGTATGTGAGGATGAGCATGACACCTTATGGTTTGAGGACCGTGTTTATGTGCCCAATAACACAGAGATCAGGAAGTTAATACTTCAGGAAGCTCATGACTCACCATACCCGATACACCCCGGAAACACCAAGATGTATTTGGATTTGAAGGAACGTTTCTGGTGGACAGGGATGAAGAAGGATATCGCCGAGTATGTAGCCGTATGTGATGTATGTCAGAGAGTGAAGGCGGAGCATCAAAAGCCATCAGGATTGTTACAGCCTATGCCGATACCCGAATGGAAATGGGATAAACTTGGCATGGATTTTATCACCGGACTGCCCAGGACCAAATCAGGTTATGATTCTATATGGGTAGTAGTTGACTGCTTGACCAAAGTGGCATACTTTATCCCAGTGAAAACAACTTATACCAGTGCAAAGTTAGCCAATATATATATGACCAGGATCACATCTCTGCATGGAGTTCCGAGGACCATCGTATCAGATAGAGGGACACAGTTTACTTCAAAGTTTTGGCATCAGCTACACCAAACTTTGGGGACAAGGTTGGAGTTCAGTACAACATTTCACCCGCAGATAGATGGACAGACCGAGAGAGTCAACCAGATTCTGGAGGACATGTTGAGGGCCTGTGCGCTAGATTATGGATCTAGTTGGGATGACAATCTGCCTTACACAAAGTTCTCATACAACAATAGTTACCAAGCCAGTCTGAAGATGGCACCGTTCGAAGCCCTGTATGGACGAAGGTGCAGAACACCGTTGATGTGGGATGAAGTTGGAGACCGGCAGTTGTTTGGACCAGACTTGATCAAAGAGTCTGAGGAGAAAGTTAAATTGATTCGAGATAGATTGAAGATAGCTTAGTCCAGACAGAAGAGTTATGCAGATTCAAAACGCAAGGAGGTAACCTATGAAATTGGAGATAGAGCATATCTGCGAGTATCACCTTTGCGAGGAGTGAAACATTTTGGAGTTAAGGGAAAGTTAGCCCCGATATTTGTAGGACCGTATCATGTTTTGGAACGGATGGGAGAAGTTTCCTACAAGTTGGAGTTACCTGAAGGACTATCAGGAGTTCACGATGTGTTTCACGTTTCCCAGTTGAAGAAGTGCCATGCTGAGATGGCCGATATACCGCTAAGAGATACCGTACCCTTGGAGGCGATTCAGTTGGACAATGATTTGACTTATGAGGAGAAGCCAGTCAAGATATTGGAGTTTGCCAGTCGAGTCACCTGCAGCAAGGTTATCAAGTTTTGCAAAGTTCAGTGGAGCCACCATACCGAAGATGAAGCCACCTGGGAACGAGAGGATGATCTTCGCAAAGACCACCCACACCTATTTTCTAGCCAACCCGAATCTCGAGGCCGAGATTCATCTTAAGGGGGGTAGGTTTGTAACATCCCAAATTTTCAATTTGGAATGTTATACATAGATCATTCTTGCATATCATATTTTATTGCATTTCGTCTCACGATCGTCGAAATCCTAAGCAACTCAAGGACCCTAAGAGAGAGTTGGGGATTTCCCCGGTTTTTAAATTTGAGTTTATCAAATTTTGAAACGAGGATTTTGGTTTTAATTATTTTTCTCACCGAAAATATTTCATATTAAAATATATGAGAGGAGATAATATGACTTCTCCAAAACAAATGAAATATTGGAGGAAAAATATTAAAATCAAATATTTGTTTTTATTTGGATTTTATTGCAATTTTATTTGAATTAGAAAAATTGCACATTTTTCAAAGTTGTATTTTAGGGCCAAGAAAATGTTCATCTCGTTCTAAATATTTCATTTAGACAGTGAAAATGTGTTTTGTCATTTTTATATTTTTATTTTATTTTCTAGGATTTTTTTAGTTTTGGCGGAATATATTTAAAAAAATGCGTAGAGGCTAACTGGGCCGAAGCCCAGCCGCAGGCCCGCTCCCTCCCGCGCGTCGTCTCCCTCCTGGAGACCGGCCGCGCCGCGCCGCCGCCGACTCGGAGGAGTCCGAGCTGGACTCCCCTCCCCGCCGCCTTTGCCCCTCCTCCAAGCC